>NW_006263462.1:78109-84387 GCF_000469605.1 Apis dorsata
TCGATCCTTCCAGTATGGAAAATACTGGGGATCGAGGTGCGTAATTAAACTCCCCGGGAATAACCGGTGTTTGGTTGGATGGGGGAGGAGAAACGTTCAAAGAGAATTCGAGCAGACGGGCGTAGATCAGCCGTGTGGATCAAACGGGTGTGACCGCGCGAATACAAAGCGAAACCGTTGTCGAAAAATAGAGGAACAAGGCACGAAACGCTCGTCGCGGAGTAATTGCACGTTTCCACTGTCCAATGCTAACTTCTATGTCCGACTGCGTACTCGGTTTCTGACGGCGATACGCCATGGATTTGTTGCAATTTTTTTTTTTTTTTTTTTTTTTCTTTTTTTCGATAGGGGAGGAGAGTGGTTTTTCAAAGATGATTCACAGGGATAACTCGTTTCTTGAATTGTTGGCTGTGATCGAAGGGTGAAGGATCGTTCGAGGATTCGGAATTTCGAAGGAAACATTGAAAATTCGAACATTGAAAATTTCATGAAATTAAAAATCGAGAAATTAAATTCGTGAGAGCTTCTAAATCGGAGGAGAATTAATCGTATAAGAATTTTTGAATTTTTGGTTGTGATGGAAGATTCAAAATTTTAGAAAAAAGGAAAAGAACGTTGAAATTAAATTTAGGCCTTTTAAATCCAAATATAAAAATTAATAATACAACAATTTTTGAATTTTTGGCTGCGATGGAAGATTCAAAATTTTAGAAAGAAGAAAAGAGAAATTAAATTCTTGAATTCTTGTAATCGAATATTCAGAATTTTGGAAAGAAGAAGAAATTTCAAAAAATTACAAAATTAAATTCGTGAGAGCTTCTAAACCCGAGGATAAGAATTAATCGTATAAGAATTCTTGAATTTTTGGCTGCGATGGAAGATTCAAAATTTTAGAAAAAAGGAAAAGAGCGTTAAAATTAATTTAGGCCTTTTAAATCCAAATATAAAAATTAATAATACAACAATTCTTGAATTTTTGGCTGCGATGGAAGATTCAAAATTTTAGAAAGAAAGAAAAAAGCGTTGAAATTAATTTAGGCCTTCTAAATCCAAATATAAAAATTAATAATACAACAATTCTTGAATTTTTGGTTGTGATGGAAGATTCAAAATTTTAGAAAGAAAGAAAGGAGCGTTGAAATTAATTTAGGCCTTTTAAACTCGAGGATATGAATTAATAAAATAACAATTCTTGAATTCTTGTATGATCGAAGATTTAGAATTTCAAAAATTTTGGAAAGAAAAAACAAATTTCAAAAAATCACAAAATTAAATTCGTGAAGAACTTTTAAACTCAAAAATAAGAATTAATAATAGAAAAATTCTTAAATTTTTGGCTGTGATGGAAGATTCAAAATTTTAGAAAGAAAGAAAGGAGCGTTGAAATTAAATTTAGGCCTTCTAAATCCAAATATAAAAATTAATAATACAACAATTCTTAAATTTTTGGCTGCAATGGAAGATTCAAAATTTTAGAAAGAAAGAAAGGAGCGTTGAAATTAATTTAGGCCTTCTAAATCCAAGTATAAGAATTAATCGTACAACTCTTGAATTTCTGGCTGTGATCGAAGATTCAAAATTTTAGAAAGAAGCTGAAGAAAATTGAAATTAAATTTAGGCCTTCTAAACAGGAGGATATGAATTAATAATATAACAATTCTTGTAATTCTTGTAATCAAAGATTGAGAATTTGGAGAATTTTTGAAAAAGAAGAAGAAATTTGAAAAAAATCGCGAAATTAAATTTAGACCTTCTAAATCCGAGAATTAATAGACAAATATTACGAGACACGATCTAAACAATCTAATTACCTCTCAACGAACAATACTTCTGACAAAAAGCCTAGATTAGTCTGTGACAGCCGCACTTAAAATATACACGCAGGTCGGTTAGACGGCAGCGCGATTCTGATCCGAGTTAATTTGCACGCCGTGACAGAGACAAACGCGGAATCGTTGACATTTCGCGTTTCTTCGAGCCGCATTTCTGATTCCCGATTTTTCAAACGCCAGCCAACTCCCGTCACTTAATTGACCGAAATTTACACCACGCCAAGAAAATTAATTGTCTACACGCCCGAATTCCCTTTACCTCCCATTGTTCCTTCGCGCGAAGAAAAACATCAACCCCCTCCCCTAAAAGTATCTCGAAGCTCGCAGAATTCTCCCCACCTTCGATAAAATTAAATCATCAAAATTAAACAAAATTATGTCAAAATTTACTATTAATATCAAACGCCAACAACAACAAGAAATTATTAATAATTCGCATAAATTAATAATTAACATCGCGGAGATAAATTAGTTTCTATTTATATTCGCAACAGAGTCTACAAAATATCGCTAAACCAAAATATTTACTTCCCTTCCTTATATTATTTCGTTTCCACGGGGCGATTGTAAATACTCGCCCATCTTAAATTCAACGTGGTGCCGATATAAGATTGGAGAAAAACGAGGAGGAGAGGGGAGGGACGTAAGCGAAATAAACAAGGAAGATTTAGCGAGCGAGTACACAATGTACAGCGAAATTCTACATCCAGAGAGATTCGGGGAGAAAGAATTGAAGGGAACCGCAAAGGGGGCCGAGAAAATACAGCTGTTTGCTCGTAAAATACTACCGCGTATAAACGCAAAAGTGAATTTTATTCTCGAGAAAATAACGGGAATTTGAAAATCTATACGTCTTCCTTTATTATATAAAAGTTTCTCAATTTCGAATGGAAAGATATATATATATATATATGCTAACAAGATATATACAAATTTTTCTAAATATAAGAAATTTCCGTGTGTATCCGTTCGAATTTTCACGTATGCGTGCCATGGGGCAGCAAGGTGAAAATGGAGCACGGTGGAACATACGTGTTATGCGCGTAACGACACGGTCGGTTTCGCGTGCAAAAGTTCGCCCGAGATCGCGATATGCGTGGCTCGTAAGACTTTGAGCGGCCGATAATGTCGATCGCGGTGCGTTTTGCTGGTTATTTCAAGCTCGTCGAAAAGTGGAACAACAGGGGAGAAGGGAATTAAGTAAGACGATGGAATTCAAACTTCGAGATCTAGTTCTAGAATTATCGAGATCGAGATCGGAAGAAATCGTGCAAGGAAATTATTTCGATATTGTAAAAAAAGAATCTCATCGAAAATTTAAAAATTCGAGAAATCGATCGAATCGATACGATTTTTTAATCGAGATCGGAAGAAATCATGCAAAAAAATTATTTCGATAATATTGTGAAAAGAATTTCATCAAAAATTTAAAAATCGGAGAAATTGATCGAATCGATACGATTTTTCGATCGAGATCGGAAGAAATCATGCAAATAAATTATTTCGATAATATTGTGAAAAAAATTTCATCGAAAATTTAAAAATCCGAGAAATTGATCGAATCGATACGATTTTTCAATCGAGATTGGAAGAAATCGTGCAAGGAAATTATTTCGATATTGTAAAAAAAAAATCTCATCGAAAATTTAAAAATTCGAGAAATCGATCGATATGATTTTTCGAACTTCGATCGAGATCGGAAGAAATCGTGCAAGGAAATTATTTGGATATTGTGAAAAGAATCTCATCGAAAATTTAAAAATTCGAAAAATCGATCGGATCGATACGATTCTTCGAATTTCGAGAAACTTTGATTCAAATTACCTTTAATTCCGATCGAAATCGGAAGAAATCGTGCAAGAAAATTATTTTGATGACATTGTAAAAAAAGAATCTCATCAAAAATTTAAAAATCCAAGAAATCGATCGGATCGATACGATTTTTCGAATTTCGAGAAACTTTGATTCAAATTATCTCGATCGAGATCGGAAGAAATCGTGCAAGAAAATTATTTCGATAATATTGTGAAGAAAATCTCATCAAAAATTTAAAAATCCGAGAAATCGATCGGATGGATACGATTTTTCGAATTTCGAGAAACTTTGATTCAAATTATCTCGATCGAGATCGGAAGAAATCGTGCAAGAAAATTATTTCGATAATATTGTGAAAAGAATCTCATCAAAAATTTAAAAATTCGAAAAAACGATTGGATCGATACGATTTTTCCAATCGAGATCGAAAGAATCGTGCAAGAAAATTATTTCGATGACATTGTAAAAAAAGAATCTTATCAAAAATTGATCGCAAAAAAGAAATAATTGGCGATTTTATGACGAAAGTCGGGCACGAACTTCTTCTGAACTGGAATCGATACGATTTTTCGAATTTCGAGAATTATGCAAAATTACAGTGACGCAGAAGTGGAGGTCAAAGGCGGATACACCGTCGCCGTTGAAAAGAGGCGAAACGTAAAGTGACGGCAAAGTGCTCGTCAAATTACAGGTATGCAACTCGGCCAACGTTTACGACGCGCGCCTATCTACTTCGCCACTTGCTCGATTCGTATTTCCACTAAGCGTTGAGGGGGGAGAGGAGTTTCTCCTCCTCCCAGGCTTTTTACATCTAACGAGCCCTGGCGAACGAACCCATTTTCCATCCGCTCCATTGATGGACTTCAAGAATGACCGAGCGCCTAACCTCTTTTTTAAAAAACCACGCTCGAATTCGAACGATCAAGCGACTTTTCCTTGCATCCGATAATTTCTATCTGAAGATTTCCATTTTCAAAAATCTTCTCCATAATATAATATTAAAAACATAGAGAAGAAAAGAAAAGAAAAAGAAAGAATAACACGAAAACTGAAACAATTCGTAAATCTCGCTTACGAAATCAATAAATTATCGTCTGTCGGTAAAATTTGGAAGGAATTGCGACGATATTCGCGCGGTCGAGCGCGAACGGAAATAGCGTGATTGTGCTTTCGTAAAAAAAAAAAAAAAAAAAAAGGAAAAAAAAAAAATTCTATCGACGGATCGCGATGAAATATTCATCAAAGCCGGAAGCCGGGGCCGAGGATCGCGATGACATCGAGTCTCTAAGTTCATCGACGTATGCGTGGTACGTGAATAGCTGTCGCGCTGAGCCCCTCCTCGATACACGCGACGAACGTTCGCAAGGTAATTTCGGATGCATTCGACCACGGCCATTTAAACTTTGCCTCGCCTCCTCTCATTCGATCATTCGACCGGCAATTATTCACGCGTTTCCACGCGTCTTCTATTAATTTCGAAATACGAAATCGTGGAAAATAAATGAGTGGATAAATAGATTGATAGAACGCGTTAAAAGAAATATTTCGTTAGAAACTCGGTTTCGATTATACGTAAGATTTACCTAGAATAATTCGATTCTTAACCCTTTCTTTAATTTTTTTTTTTCTTTTCAACAACTCGTTAATTACAAAAAGGATCTAAAAAGAGGGTCTCGATGAAATATTTTTTGTAAAGTATTACAAAGTATTTGAAGGAAAAAAAAATTTTTCTGAATTATTTTACAAGCTGCTTTGCAGTCTAGCTCGACATTGGTGTAAACAAGTGTGATATCGGAGAATATATATTCAGAACAGAAATCGAATTTCTTTCGAAGATTCGATAATTATCGAGGAAGTGGTTCGACGAATTTACAACAGTTAAGGATAATATATTTACCCCTTTCCCTCTATTTATAATTTAATCTAATAATAATAATAATAATAATGGTTTTATATAATAAGCGAATTGCAAAAAGTTCAGGAAACCAAAACGTCCATCTTAATCCTCCTCCGGTAATTTAATGGCCGTGATCTTGAATATTGCAATACGAGTTTGAGTTAAAATTTAGAATTAATTTCACACGTTGTAAATCTTCCCCGTTATTTATAATACCATCCTTAACAATAATGGCCACGAATAAAATTTAGAAACAATTTATCTCATCAAATTTAGAAAAATTCGACGACGTTTCATCCGTCTGTAAATCTTTCACGTTATTTATAATTTATTCTTAACAATAATAGATCTTGAAAATTTGCAACACGTACAATTTGCATTTTTCCGAACGCGAATTTAGAATCAATTCCGCGTTATTTATAATTTATTCTTAACATATAATAGAAAATTTGCAACACGTATAATTTTTTCGAACGATTCGATGAAAATTTTGAATTAATTCCGCGCGTTATTTATAATTTATTCTAAACAATAATATATAATATATTCTTAATAATAATATATTATATAAGATATTATTAAGATATAATATATTATAATAATATAAATAATATAAATAATATAAATAATAATAAATATAATAATAAATTATAATATATATAATATAATAATATATTATCTTAATAATGATATATTATATAATATATATAATATAATATATTCTTAACAATAAT
>NW_006263462.1:85141-93258 GCF_000469605.1 Apis dorsata
GGAAAAATTAAATCTTCTCGGTCGTTAGTTCGGTTCGTTGGTGGGGCACGGAAACACCACGCGTTTCAGCCTTGTAAAGGATAATTAATTTGAATAAACTCGATAATAATCAGACCGTGGATCCTCGCGCGTTCGTAAATTCGATATCTTTATACGAATGTTATTAAACAAGTGGAGCTCGGAATGGTAATCTTTGGATGGAGAAAAGAAAAAGTATTTGAATATCTTCTGCATACTCGACATGAAAAACTGATCCAACGATTGGAATTTAGAAAGAGAAGTAATCGATTCGAAATTCTACTCGTTCGCGGTCCACGTGTATATCGACCGAGGCAAGTCCATTCCTCCGTCGATAAGTGCGACACACACGTGTTCCCCCTTAACAAGCGGCGACCGCATATTTCACGGCGGTATCGGAAGCGTTTCTTACTCGGCCGCGTACCATAAATCGATAGAAATATATAACTCGTGGAGACTCGAAGATCGAAAATTCGTGGTGGAAAATAATGCGCGAATAATTTACGCGAAATTTATCGCGTCATCTTTCTCTCTCTTTCCCTATTCGCACGCGTCACCTCGACCACTTATTAATTAATTTTTAATCTTTTCTTTGTCTCTCTATCTTTCTTCTGACTAACTTTTCAGCCCTAACTTCTTTCCTATCCCCTATTCGTGAATTGTACGTGCCACTTCGATCAATGTAATTAATTTTTAATCGAGAAACTCAACCCAAATTTCTCCCTCTCTTTCCTTCTTTTTTCTTCTATCTTTCTTCCCCTTTTGGCCAATTAGCCATCGATACGTAGCACTTTTTTCCTGTCCTCTATTCGTGAATTATACTTATATATTACTACTATAATATTGCTGTTATAAAATTATATTTTATATATATATTTTTATAATTATATATATAATTTTATATATATATAAAATTATATATAATTTAATTTATATAATTATATATAATATAATTTATATATATAAAATTATATATATTATATATAATTTTATCCTTCCCTTTTTGGCCAATTAGCCATCGATACTTTTTTCTCTATTCGTGAATTATACTTATACTATATTACTACTATAATATTACTGCTATAAATAATTTAATATATACAATTTTATATATATAATTTGTGAATTATGTCGACATAACGTGAAGGAAAAATTTATAAAATTCATTAAAATCAACCGTTTTATCGTCTTTTCCCCTTTCCTTCCCCGAAAATCCATTTTATCAAACGCGGAGAGCGATATCATCATCCCCTTTTCAAACGCGACGCAAACGGATCAACAAATTATTTTTTCCCCCTTTTTTTAATTTCACGCCGTGGTTTCGAGGTTCAAGGGAAGGGGGAGAGTCTGTTCACCCCCTTAATTGTTAATAACGGGCGAATTTCAGACTGGAGCCCGCGAAATGGCGAGACCGCAAACGATTCCACCGCCGCCATTTAAATAAACAACGCGGTCGCGGCTACGGGTTCAGTTTCACGCAACCGGTCACAGATTCCTAATGCATCACACGTGAATAATTAACAAGCGCCGAGGGTGTTTTTATCGAATAAACGTTAAGAAAAAAATCTAATCTCTCGAAAGTTAATTTGTCGCAAGAAAAAGTTGTTGCACTCGAGATTTTTTCTCGATCGAAGAATCGATTTTTGTCGAACAATTATTTTATCCAAGCGTGTCATCAAGCATTTGGATTCGTTTCTTAAAAAAAAGAAGAAACAAAGAACTGATTTATTAGCACACGTTGTGGTAAATCGAAGGAGGGAGGGCTCGTTTCAAAGGGTTGGAAAATGGAGATATTAAAAGCGCATTGAAGCAACGACAAAAGCTACACAATATCGGTATACAAATATCTACGACTCGTTCAATGAAACGCGCTCTAATCCACTCCACTAAAAAAACGTTTCATTAAGCAAGAAAAACGACGAGGATCGAAACGAAGCGATCGGCAGATCCTCGTCGACAACTTTCGAGCGTGCGCAATAGTCGAGAATCGGTGAAAAACAAAGAACGAATCGCGACGAGACAGATCCGTTGAAAAGGATATCTTGGTAATTGATGAAAAGGAATGAAATTCGCGAAACTTTTCTCGAAACGATGAGGGGGTAATAATTAACGAAACTTCTTAAACTTCGAGTCTCGTTGAAAAATGCAAAGATGAGGCGAGGAGAGATCCGTGAAATATGCAAATACATTAAGCGAGCTCCTTCAACGTAACGAAAGATGGATCGAAATGAAACGAAATCTCGAATGATTAATATCGGAATTGAATGAATTAGTGAATCTTATAATAATGGACGAATGTAATAGAAAATCGTTCGTCGACGACATACCAATGCGTAAATGGTGTTCGCATCACGAGAGAAGCATCCGTATTTTTTTCGAGAAAAAAAAAAAAAAAAAAAAAAAAAATTCTCCTCTATCATCTCTGAACGGTAAAAAGATTTTTTTCGATGAGTTTTCGTTCGAATAATATAATATCACGCGGGACGAGATTCGACGCAATTGTCATCACGACGGGAGAAACACGCGCATCTTGGAAGGTTCGAAGGTTATTATGTAAGCCGTATGAAATAATAGACGAAAGAAGCTCGCGCTCCTTAAGAAACGTCGGGTTACTTAACGAGCCGATGCTGTGCGTTTGCACAACGCGACAGAATCTCGCGCGGGGATTATAATTAATACTAACGAAATGGGCACAATAAGCGGGACGAGGGCGAGGGGAGGGGAGGGGAGGGGAGGGAGAAGAAACCGGCCGACGGATTTTTTTTAATCAGACCAGACGATCAGAGCGTGGCACGGGGACAATGCGAACTTTCATTTAGATTAAATTTACATTGAAACAAGATTCTTTCACGGCGTGGAAGCCGTGAACAATAACCGGGGACAAAGCTAATGAAAGGCCAGGGTTATGGATATTCCCGATATGCGCTTCTTATGATCCCACGTTTATTATATAGGTTGCTGGAAAAATTATATCCTATTTTTTTTTTTATTCCAATTTCGAATAATTTCGAAATCGAGAGAGAATATTTCGAAAAATACGTTTGAGGATGAAACGCGTTACTCTCGTAAGAGTGTTATTTTTCGTTTAATGGGATAACGGCGAAGAGTCGAGAGTGAAAGTTATTATTCGCAACGTTTGATTATCGTGCCCGATAAATTTGGAAAACGAACGAGAGGTAAACGAGAGGTTTAATACCTCTTCTATGAATACGAAAAATATTTTCTTTCCGATCTTTCGAGTTTAAAAAAGCGATAATTAATATATAAAATTTAAAAAGGAAAAAAAAAACGGTATTTACGCAAAGTTTAAATAACTTGGAAATCATTTACACAAATACATCGATACGCAATAACAAAATTGATTTACTTTTTCTCGTTCTCGTTTAATTGGTATTACTTTTACGCCAACTAGATATAACAGGCAGCTGTCGAGCTACCTGACCAGAGAGAGAGAAAGAGAGAGAGAGAGAGAGTGAGAGTGAGAGTGAGAGAGAGAGAGAGAGAGAGAGAGAGAGAGAGAGCAATCGTATTATTCTATCCGGTATTGTTGTTTCCATTTAAACTAATGTGTACACGCGTTATCTAAACCTTAATATCAACAACGTTTTCCAAGAATTGTTTTCCCGTTTTAACGCGTTAACCCTCCCTTCCCTCGGGCATTCAGGCCGAGACAATAACATCGTGCCACCTGATCCGTGTTCGTCGAACGAAAATATCCCTTCGAGGAGGACGGGGCGAGGGGGAGAAAAATTAGTCGTCGCGAGAAATTCATAGGCGGTCATAAAAAGCAATAGTTCCAAGAACCTGTTATGGTTTGGACTTTGTGTAACGTCGTAGAACACGAATGGCCTAGAGGCATCTTGCGCAATTCAATTATAACGACGTTATTAACGAAAATTTGTTTCATTATCGACGAATTTGAAATAAACGAGATTTTTATTTGTATTAAACTTGTAAATTGTACAACTCGACGAGACGAGTTGTTATTAACCACTGTTCCGATATAATTAATTATTATTATTGCGCATAAGATAACCCTGATGCTCGTTTAATGTAATTGAGGACGACGGATATTAATCTAACAATGTAAAAAAAAAAAAAAACCCAACCTTTCTTAATAAATTAATTTTATAAGGTTAGTTAATTTATTAAAAGAGGCGAAAAATAGGCCGACAAACAAATCTAAACGAGTGAAACCGTAACGCAGTGTCACGCAGAGAGTCACGGGGAAGTCGATTCGCCGACGGATCGATATAGCAAAAGGTGAGACAAGTGTAGTTACGTGCGTAAGATCTCTCTTACCTTTCGCGGTTCAGGGGCGTAGATCCCCGGCAGAGGTGCAAGCAGGTGCAATCCGGGATTGGGGATGCCGGAAGCGGGGTGTCCAGGCGGTATAGGCAGTGGCACCAGCTTCAGGCCCCAGGGTAGATACCAGGGCGCCGTGTGGTGCATGATCGCGGCACAATCGTGAACGATTCCACCGTACGGCGAGAACAACGCGCCAGTATGCGTGAAACGCAACGTGGATGACGAAAAGGGTCCACCACTTTTCCTTTCTTTTCACGCGGTCGCCACGCTCCGTTATCACACGTCAATTATTCCTATTATACCCCGATTAACCGATTTACTGGGCGGAGAACAACCTCCGCACAACCTCCGGATAACAAGATGTCAAAAAGTAGCTTGTCGAGGCGGCAAACAGGATCACCTTGGCATCTTCCGTGCTAATATCTTCGCTTTATTTATTTATTCGCCGATCCTTTTTCTCTCTTTCTCTCTCTTAATTCTCCCCGTAATTCTTTCTCTCGCTCCCTCTCGATCACACGCGGGATGAACGATCCTTAAGGTACACCAACGTCATCGTAGATATCGAGCCTCTCTCCTCTTCTCCTCTACCGATCGTCAAACGCGACGTACGTACGCTCATTCGATTAGACGATGCGAACGAACGCGGGGCCTCGACACGTAGCGCGTGAAACACCGACGTACACTCGGTGAGCGCGCGGCAACGACTGATCACCGATCGAGCGTCGACGCTCGAGCACATGGCGGCTACCCCCACCACTCGGCGCGCGAGCTGCTTCTAGGCCGGCAGACGCTCGCCCCACACCCCCTGCCCCCCCCATTCTCCACCGATACCGGCGTACTACCGTTTCATACCTTTGACTTTTTGCAACCACCCCCCACTTTTCCTTTTCCACCCTTCCATTGTCTCTCCGTCTTTTCAACCCTTTCGCTACCCCTTGGCGGTTGAGCGAACGTAATCGATGCGGTCCCGGTGTTTAAAAATCCGGTACTTTTTTTAGAGGGGGGAGGGGGGAATGCGATACACAGAGATTTTTGTTTTTTTTTTTTTTTTGTAAATGGAATATGCGAATATATACGAAGTATATATTATATTATTTAATTATTTGATTATTGTATTATTTAATTATAGTTGTAAGGATTTTTTTTCTTTTTGTTTTTTGTAATAATTTATTTGTTGTTTAATGGAGTTTTCTTTCTTTTTTCTTTTGCAAAACTTCGCGTGAAGATATAAAAAAGATACTACTTTAAGTAAATTACAATGTTGAGAATGAAATCTATTTATGTAAATTGATCGGGAAGAAAAAGTTTGTAAATATTGATACTGGATTCTGATGCATTATTGACTTCAATAACAAGTTTGTTCTCCATTCCGAAGGATATATACATAGAAAATATAAATAGGAAAAGTTTTTAATTTATATTTTTATAAAAAATATAAAAAAATATATATATATTAATTAAAACATTTGAATTGGAAATATCCATTTATCCTTAACTTTTTTAATAGTAAAAAATATTTCTTAAAAGGTACAAAAAATTAAAAATATCCTCCTTCTCCGAATAAAAATAATAATTCTAAAAATATCTAATCGATTAACTCAAAATCATTAAAATCGCATTACTCGACTCGAATAAACGGATTAAAAAACATACAACACGAATACATTTCAGATAACAAAAATTAATAACGTATCTCGTTAATATACTATTCCATATTCAATACATCATTTATACATAAAATATTTAAATATTTACAAGATAATAAATAATCCCCAAACTCTGGCCAAAACCCTTTTTTTAATATTTTATTTTATTCTATTTTTTTTTTTTTTTTTTTACATATTCGAAAAAAAAAATTATTATCCGACGAAGAAATTTAATTTCGAATTCCCTCACGAAAGAGAGAAGAATATACGAGAATTATATTCGATTTACATTATTCGTTTAAAATAAATATGGCGGACGATCGAGAAATCGTGGTCGATCGACCGAATTACACGGCAATTTCACTCGACTCGCGAGAGGCGAGGTTGGACAAGGATTTAACAGGAATTATTCACGTTCTCATTAAATATAATTACCGTCTGACGGGCGCTACCCCTAAAATTGGACGCACACCTGGGGATATAAACTGTATCTAACTTCTCACCCTCTACGATACTCGTACAGACTATCAAACGAGATCCCACCCGTTGCCCCGATTCCATCCCTTAACGAATAACATATTTAACAGGAGGGGGATGCCCTCCGAGCAGACCGACTCGCGGTGCACAACTTTCGCGTGTGTGCAGGAACGGGGTCGTCTGTTAAAATGCCATCAATGAAAAAGCGCGACAACGTCGCAATATTCGCGACGTTACGATACATTGTCAAAGTATTATATACTCGAGATATGCGCGCAAATTTTTTCGATGATATTTTCGTATTGAACGAAGATTTGAAAGGAAAGAGAATTTTAACAAGAGATTAAAAATTTCTTAAATCTAAGAAATCTTGCACTCAGTAAAAGAATCAATTACTTTCCATGAAAAAAGAAAAATTTGCTTCAATCCAGAGTTCAAAAACAAATCCAAATTTTGGACATATAACGAAATAATTCTCAAAACGAGATTGGTTAGTTTTTCTTCTTTCTTTCTTTCTTGTTTTTTTTTTTTCGCAAAATGACAACGAAACGAGGCTTGAACGGTTATTAAAACCGAAGAGAAATGACAGGCAAGACTTGGTAAACAGCAGGTGCACCCGGGGTGCCGTGCGTTAAGACAAATATTGATGAACAAACGGTTGAGAAGAGACGGACAAGCCGAATATTAATATTAATGCGGCCGCCATTACACTTGCTGATCGGCCGTTTGCGACCCAGCCGCGGTCGAAATATATTTCACAAACTCCCCCTCCTGTCAAATTCGCTCTGTATCTGTGTCAAACTTGGAATAAATTTCAAAGAAAAAGACGCATTCGACTTCGATTCTTCTCGAAACGAAGCCTGATTCTTCACTCGTTCCAAGTAAGTAAGTTCATTCATTGGCGATGGAAGGGAAGAGAGGAGCGAGAGAAAAGGAGGGGAGGGGGTAAAGTAACGTTTTGGGACGAATCGATTTTCGTCGGCCATAACATCGAAACACCAAGGTGACCAAGGTTTGCAACATTTTCACGTGTGATCAATTTCTTCGTTGTAAAATTACGAACGGAAAAAAATATTTTTTTCGTTATTGCGAGATACAGGGTGTAATCGAGATGATTGATCGATGATCGGTTTTTGGTCTCGAGTGTTTCGGAGATTAGGGTATCACACGTGGCTCAGTGTATCCTAAATATATACGTATACGTGAATAAGGCTGTCTGAAGCGAGGTATAATTTAAAATTTGTAGTTATTAAAACATTTACTTTTCACTAGCAGAATTTCATAAATGAGTTTCCAAATCGACCTTTCAATTTTGATGGAATATTCTTACGATATTTTTATATTAATTTTATATTAATTTAAGAATTTCGAAATTAATTATTGGCAAGAGTGTATTGTTAAAATATTGTGCAAACTATTGTCCAATGTATTAAATATAAAAAAATTTGTACTTATTAAATTACAAAACATTTATTATATACGATATTTTTCTATTAATTTAAATTTAATAATTTTTTAAGAATTTCGAAATTTCAAAATATATGCTTTATAGATACTCTGCCGAGTTAATTATTGACAAGAGTTATTATTAAAATATTGTGCAAACCATCCAATGTATTCTGTTTTATGTTACCAAGTTTAAAAAAAAAAAAAAAAAAAAAAAAAGTT
>NW_006263462.1:93433-97703 GCF_000469605.1 Apis dorsata
CGGATTGATATTTCGTATATCGAGGTTCGAATTCGAGAGAATTCGTGGGAAAAAATTAGATTTTCATCGTCTCTTTCGGTTGATAGGATTTCTTCGCCGCCCCACGAAATGGAGGGGCTTCTTCTCGATGTTTTGTACATGATACGTATCGCATTCTCGGAGGGGAGGATTGGATCGTTCATTGCGAAATTCTGTTTCTGCTTTCAAAATCACGATACAATACAATTGTAAATGAGAAATTATCCTCGACTCGTGTCTAAATTGCTTTGTTGATTTCGAACTGATCAGATCGAACCAGTGGTTAATTATTCGTTGCAGAAGTCGAGAGTTATAAATAAAAATTATTACACGTATAACTCACGGTGCAATAAACTTTAAATAAGTAATAAGTAAGTAAGTTGTTATTATACGGGCGAAAGTAAAAGGTCCCGTTTCGAAATTTTCACTTTTACCGAATGATAGAGGCCATTACGTGGATGGATTGCGCAATACGCAATGCATCGTTGATAAGTTTCACGGAAGTTAACGACCGGAGTAAGGAAATTTTAATTATGTAAAAAAATTTTCGAGCCAATTAACCGCAACGATCAGATAAACCGCTCCTCGTTCCCATCCGTCCAATGAATAGCCATCGCTTCGATGTGCCCGGGCTTCTTATCTTAAATACGTGTAAAAAAACTTTAAACGAACGATCGACAAAAAGCATAGAGACAAAAAACAATTTATTAGAGGAAATATAGATAATACTCTAAGTAAAAAAGTTTCTTTCTTTCTCTCTTCTTCTTCTTCTTCTTTTTCTTCTTCTTTTATATATATTATTATTCGGAGGAGCAAACGACTATCCTAGTGCAATGTTACGAGACTTATTGGTCGTATATAACGTCGTGTAATTCTCGTCGACAAGTTTATGGTTCAACTTTAACCTGGGTTAAAATCATATGTGCAGTCTGTCTAGAATATTTAAAAAGTTGTGTGATATAATCAGCTGTCAGGATCTCAGGATATTCCAGGAACTCGAACGTCGAACAAGGTCACGGTCGTTCAAGGACACCTTCATTAATTCACTCACGCCGTTTCTTTCTTGCATTTCTTTTATACGCTTCTCGCTTTCTAATTTTTACCGTTAATTCTATTATCATCCGAATTATTTCTTATATAATTATATCTAATTCTATTTTCAAAAATCGAAATCAAACGTAACAATCGATCATGATAAAACAATAGTTTTAATCAGTGATTACGATGAAATTTAATAGTTACTTCGATAATTTTAACTAACTTACTTTTTCAACCGAATATTAACATTCAATCAAAACATATACTATACACAAAACAATGATTCTAATATCGCAACAACCATAGAAAATAAAGTAATCGCTCATTAAAAGCGGAATAAAAATTGGCGAGCAACAGGCACGAAAATGAAAGTCGATGATATAATTTCCAAGGACAAAGGGATGCGGCAGAGCGCGGCGAAATCTTTCCGATTGATTAATTATTCAGGGATTTGGAGGATATCCGCACGCGTTATAATCGAGATTTCCAGTCACTGGCAGCCAGTTTTTTGCGCAACGCGCCACGTAACATCGCTCGACACGGTGTAACGAGCACGTGAAATCGCCACGAGGATATATATATATAACGATAATGAATAAGAATCGCTTTGATGTGATCTCGAGTTTCGACGTTTCCAAAGCTTCGAATAAACGGTCCACTTTTCGTTAAGATAAACGTGCCTCTCATTGGCGTAAATAATCCGTAACCGTTTCATCGTTCGAACAAAGCGTTGAGTATTGCGTTCCGAAAATGATCCGAAAGTATTCTTTATTGTTTAAAAATTCGACCGAGTCGATGAATCGATCGGCTCGTTGAGAATTGAGGGCGAAAGAGGATTTCTTGATTTGCGAAACTGAATCGAGAAACCGCAAGAGGGATCACGAAGGCGAGGAGAGACAACAACGGGCAAAATGGATAGAATTGGCAACGGTGCAATTAAAGAGGGGCGCTTTTTTTTCTTTTTTTCTTTTTTTCTTTTTTTTTCACAAAGGTGAAAAGGAAAGGATAAAGCACGTATCTTTAGCCGACAAAAGACCGCGCCACTGGCTATTTGTTCTCGCGATATTTGCACTCTGATTCGCGGAACTCTCGCGCCCTCGGTGCAACGAGGATAAAACGAAATTAACGGCACGATTCGAACCATCAGCGAGATATTTATTCGCCATTTATTCTCGAAATAATCCGTCCGCCATCTTCTTCTTAAACGTCTTTCGCGCCACGATTACGAAAATTTATTATTTTTCGCGGTGTGCGCGAAACACGCTCCCTCTTATCGCTTCGTGACACGTGTATTCTTCGTTTATTAAGATCGTATTACGAGAAATTATGACGAGAATGTAAATTGTGACTCGAATTATGCGCGAAATCTTCGAGAGAGAGTCGAAGAGGAATCTTTTCGTTGTTTAATGCTGATCAGTCAGTTATAGAAGAATAATTTTACAAGTTGGAATTTCTCAGAAATTCCCTCATTTGAAATATTTTGTTGAATATTTTATTCAATGTGCAGAAAAATTAGAAGAAGAGAAAAGTACAAAGAATTTTTTTTTCGTCCTGAATTTTTTCGAAATTTTTTCAAGATTACAACGACAAAGAAAATCCAAATGCTTCGAAGAAAAAGAAAATTAATGACGTTCATTAAAGAATCCTCGACAAATCCATTTCATTTTTTCCTTCATCTAATACCTCCTTACTTTAATATTTATTACAAAGTTGCAGAGTTCTTTCCAACCAAAAAAGGGGGAGTAAAAACAAGTTTGAGCTGAAACTTTTACTTTCGACGAGTCCAAAAAATTTGTTGCTCCTATGCAACTATAACGGAAACGATCCGACCGGAAACAACATTTCCCCGATACCTTATCGCGGCCAATGGCTCGGCCGGAACTCGATCCTCGACCCAGCTTCCGGCCGAAACCCGGCAAAAAGCGAACGTCTGGTCGGAGCGCAAGGTAGCAGCACACGTAGCTAAAAATATCCGAATGGAGAAGCGTTTCGAGGAGAGATTAGAGAAGTGCTAGAAAGCGTGGCAACAACAATCTCTGTATCTGGTATCGATCAATTACAAAAAATTCTCTATCTCTTAAGAGGATCCTTAATAATCGAGGAAGAGTTTATGGGATCTTGGTTCGTTGATGCTCGAGTTTTTTAGTGAAAGTGATATATATATATATATAGTGATAAATTGGCAAATGAAAATGAAAAGAAAGGTGAGGAGGTGCTGGTTCCACCACCCTTGCTTCAACGTCGTCGAGGAACATATCTCGCAGGAATGATATTGCGAATAGGATTGCGTAAAATATCTCTTTCGTCGGTATAAACGTGTCGAAGAGTATCGTCGCACGAACAATAACGTGACGCGGAATATTTCGCGTTGCTGAAATATCCCATCCGTGATACGAACTATAACACCGAGTCACGGAATATCTCGTGTCGCGCAAACGATTATCACGAGATATTTCGTCCATTATCTTTGGATAAATTGTGTCGCGAAATATCTCGTCGTCGAATTATCCGAAATTAATCTTCTTCTCCGCTTCTTCACTCGACTTCTTGAGGAAAAAGCAAATCCTCGATTCTTCTCTATTAAAGGATGGACAAAATTTTCAAATTGATAAAAAATAATTGTTTCGATGTAATTTACGATAACTGTATATTTTTTATATATTAATTAATATTAATGTTTTTTATATATTTATAAGAAATTATAATAAATATATATGTATATATGTATAAATTGAAAATAAGGAGAAAAATATATATAATAATTTTGTTATAAGTAATTGTATAAATATTGTATAAATAATTTTGTCGACTTGACTTCTTCACTGAGGAAGAAGCAAATCCTCGATTCTTCTCTTAAAGGATGGACAAAATTCATTCAAAAAATTGTTTCGATATTATAATTTAAGATAACCGTATATTTTTCACATATTAATTAATGTTAATGTTTTTTATATATTTATAAAAAATTATAATAAAAATATATATATGTATAAATTGAAAATAAGAAAAAATAATTTTATCGACTTCTTCACTGAGGAAGAAATAAATCCTCGATTCTTCTCTATTAAAGAATGGACAAAATTTTCAAATTGATAAAAAATAATTATTTCGATGTAATTTACGATACATTTTTCACATATTAATTAATGTTAATATTCTTTATATATTTATAAAAAATTATAATAAAAATATATATATATATGTATAAATTGAA
>NW_006263462.1:98237-101589 GCF_000469605.1 Apis dorsata
GTGATCGGTAATCGTGAAACGCGAGTCGATGGCTACTCCCCCCCATTATGTTATTTTGACTACGTAGATTTACGTAACGTCCAGGATTACCGCTCTCTCTCTCCCTCCCTTAGATCCTTGTCCTCCTCGATCCTTTGTTTTATGTAATTTTGGAATTTAATACCATGGACGATTGATCGATCAGTCTCCCTCGCGAGTATAAAAAGCGAGTGGAATAATCAGGAGGAAAAAGTGAATTTACCATTACTTAGTAATTTTCGTATATAATAAGGGACAAATTCTGAGAGAGCAATGGACAAAGTTTGAAATCGAGATTCGTCTTACTATACTCGACGAAGCCGGGAACGAATTACGAAGAGAAATTGAGACGTGAATTTTTTAACAACTGTCGGCCCTCGAATCAGGTTTTCATTTTTTCGTTCCAACACATAAAGTAGCAAAGTATGATTCTTTGATGTATTAAAACCCTCTTCTTGAGATCTTGAAGAATCACGATATTAAATATAGAAATTCACTTTGGTCTCTCATAAAAATATATCTCTTTGTGAAAACGGATCCCATATATAAAATATAAGAAAAATTTAATCCCTCATATCGGTTTAATACGAAGAATTTTCTTCATGCGCCAGAAAATTATAAGAAAACGATAATGTGGCAATTTAAAGAGAAAAAAAAAAAAACAATAATCCCCTTAACAAAATCTGGTTACTCGAGTTAAAGTCGATTTATTATGCTCGCGCGCGATTATTGCATCCGTCACCTCTCTCTCTCTCTCTCTCATGAACTCTGAACTTTCTTCACCTCCAAGAACTTGATCCAACCACGTGCAAAAGCGCTACTGAAACACGTCTCGAGAAATCGAGATAGGCAAATATAATAATTCGAGAGAAGAAGAAGAAAAATCGATAAATTATGATATTCATATTAAATTCATATTCGCGCGCATTTCGATACACATTTCGTTACGTAAATATCACGTGCACGCTTTCCCCGACTCGGGGAAGGGAAAGTTACGAAAGCTCAAGAGAGGCGAAGAGATGTACGCCGCCTCCTGTTTGGCAATGGCTCCGAGGAATCTCGTGCAAAGGAACGAACGCGCGGAGGAATGAATGAATCGAGAGTCGAACAATGCAGGGCGAACGGCCCATTCACATGGTGCATAATTGGCAGTGATCATTACAACCGATTTAGACCCAGAACTAATTATACCGAAACGGTGGCAATCCACGAGGGTCCGATAATTAATTCTAATACGATTGGCGGTACGAGAGTATCTTCTTCGTGATTCCTCCTCTCGTGTCGAGTCCTATTTAAGTTAATCGGCCGATGCGAGATTATATATTTGAGATAAAGAGCAAATTGTTTTTAGAAATTTTTTTCAAATATCTTATTCGATGATCTCTTGATAATTTACTTCTCACTTACTTATCGACTCGATCGATGTAATTTAAAGGAATCTTTGTGCAATTCCTCTTAATAAAATCAAGGATAATTTGTAAGTAACGTTTCAATAAGAATTAATATTCCACGCAATCCAAAATATTCTCGAGTAGAAAAATATTATTAGCTTGATTGATTGACTCGAACTCGTGGCGTGGAGACTCGTTTATAATTTTTCATCGTGCGTTTGAAATTGAGCGATGAAAGGGCCGAATTAAACGCGGAGAATCCGCCTTTAGACACGAAACGATGACAGCGCCACGTACGGCGGTTTCTTACTCTCGATGATCGCTGCGCGCGGTGTTGGGAACGGCGATAAAATGTCAAAAACGTTGACTGAAGTTATTTCATCCAGCCGTCGTTTTCGGTTGAATTATCGCTTCGAATATTCGTGAAATAACACGGTGATTAGGAGGGAGTCGATTATAAATCAACGGAACGATCATTTGTATCCTTCGCGGGATGTAAATTTCCGCTAAATATATTATCCGGAATTCCGAGATTTTCGCGAGAGTGCGCCAGATCTTGGTTATTGCGGAGAGGAGAATAACAGGAGGTGTCTCGGCGTACGGAAACGAAGGAAATTGCTCGTCAACACCGTTCATCATACCCCTCGCATTCGCTTTCTTTCGCCTTTCTTTTCCATCTACCGATTTGTAATATATTTAATTGATCTGTAAACGATTGATAATTCGATCCTTGAAATTATTATATATTGTGATTTGTACGATATTTTTTGATTTATAAACGATTGATAATTCGAAACCAGTAATGTCTTTGTCGATCCTTGAAGTTTCCACGTTACTATATATTATGATTTATACGATATTTCTTGATTTATACGCGATTGATAATTCACAATGTCGAAACCAGTAATTTGCAATGACACGATAAGTGCAAAAATTTTAAATTATGAAAAACTATAAACGAATTGATGATTCGTGTTATCGAAACCAGTAATGTTTTTATCGATCCTTGAAGTTATTATATACTGTGATTTGTACGATATTTTTTGATTTATAAACGATTGATAATTCGAAACCAGTAATGTTTTTATTGATCCTTGAAGTTACTATATACCGTGATTTATACGATATTTTTTGATTTATAAACGATTGATAATTCGAAACCAGTAATGTTTTTATCGATCCTTGAAGTTATACCGTGATTTGTACGATATTTTTTGATTTATAAACGATTGATAATTCGAAATCGCAACGTCTCTCAGATACGTTTAAAATATTATTTCGTGAAGACTCGATTCTTGAAGTTGCTATAAAACGTAACCTTTCAATGATTGGAATGAATTTTGAAAATTTTATAATAAAATTCCTTTCTTCGAAGATCCTTCAAAACTTGTGACATAACCGTCCGTTTCATCAAATCGATCTGCGTTTGATCACAAGACGTGCAATACGTCCTCTTCTAAACAAACAACATTCTCTCTAATACCTCCGGTTCCGTAATAGAAATTTGACGATAAAAAGGGCGATCGTTGATGTTTCATGATCGGGAAAATTTTCGAGGATGAGGGAAAAAGAGAGGGGAGGAGGAGGGGATGGTGAACTCATCACCATCTCTTTGATGTGTCGTCGCTTCGTTTTCCCGGAGGGGAGGGGGGGGCTTTGCTTACACGACGCGACGGTTGTTCATCGGCGCGGATCTCCACCGGAGTTTTCAACGTAAAAATAACGCGATGCAACCAGATGCTGTCTGCTGTATCACGACCTACCTCCATTCGAACTTACTCGCTCCCTCGACCGTAGAAATCACGTCCATCCGACCGTCCCTCCCATCTCTTTCATTCCCCGTATCTCCAAAAATTCCTCCCCCTCCCCTGAACTTGTGCCTATCAAACGTAACATGTCGATGTTAATAATTCCTTTTTTCTTTTTTTTTTTTTTTTTTTAAA
>NW_006263462.1:101910-102142 GCF_000469605.1 Apis dorsata
CAGAGCTATATCGTTTCTCTGTTTACTCGACTCGAGGTGTAATTGAAGATTAATGTTCAGAATCGTTCTCCAAGAGTCTTTATTCAACTTATTTTATTTCAAATATTGATAATTCTCTACTTCTCTAATTATTTAAATCGAGTTGGATTCAAGGTCAGGGTTTTTTTTTAATTAAAATCGAGAGAGAGAGAGAGAGAGAGAGAGAGAGAGAGAGAGAGAGAGAGAGAGAGAG
>NW_006263462.1:102251-103032 GCF_000469605.1 Apis dorsata
ACACGTGGAAAGAATCGGAGAAGCTGTCCACCGTAAAAATAACAACCGGGTCGTTAAAGCAGATGCAACAATGCGCATACCAAATGGAAATGGAAAGAAGATAAATATCGTCGAATGTCTCGTTTCGACTGCGACGATATTATCCCATTTATCCCTTCCCTCCTGTATTCGTTTCGATAGCACGAACGCAAATGGTTTAGAATCCGTTCTCTTTATTGGATTATAATTTATTGTCCCCATTGAGATATTATGTATATGCAGCGAGGCGAATTGAAAGAATTGTAAAAATTAATCATTTTTCTAATTTTTTATAACAGAAAACTTTTCTTTCTTTACAAGTAATTTAAAAATCATCGCAAAAAGCATGCACGCAAGCTTCCCATTTTTGAAAGAGGATTTCTAATAATCCGGATTTCTCAAAACCAGGAAATGACAACGTCCTTCATCCTCAAAATTCGTTCAGAATTTCAAAGAAGAAAGAAAAAGAAAGAAAATAAAATAATAAGATAATCTATTCTATCGATCTATTATATTATTATAAATTCATAAAATATTTATATATATATATATATATGTATATCCAAAAATATAAAAATCCTATTAATTCTTATATACATTCTCAAGTATATACGTATATATATATATATATATATATTCACTCAACAGGCGTACAATAAATTTCGCGCATTTCGCAAGAAGATATAAAATATCTAAAAAGGGAGAAATGGGGGAAAATGGCGGGGCGCATTCCCCGCCGGAACCCATAAACGTGACGGGATCG
>NW_006263462.1:103269-111715 GCF_000469605.1 Apis dorsata
TCAAGCGCGGCAGCAACGGCTCGAATGCGGAAGAGCAGAGCCGGCGTAACAACGCGGTGTAAAGCGTGTTTATGCAGCAGGCCGCGGGTTGGAAATTCGATGTTCTGCATTGCAGTAACGGGGCACAACCATCGTCGAACCGCGTGTGCTTTTGCAACGCACACGCTCGATCCGCCTTTAGCTCGCCACAATGTATTTTCAGTCCACCACGGCCACTATTTTTCATTGCTCATCGCGGCGCGGCTGAATTTCGTGGAAGGCTCGCGTCGTAATGACACCTCTCCTCCCCACCTCCCCTCTTTAATTGCCAGATAAGGATCGACCGCAAAACTTTTTCTCGCTAGTGAGAAATATTTACTTTCCTTTGAACGTTGAAGGTAAGATAAGTCGGGATCTAACGACTATCCAATCGTTTGCAAACTTTCTTTATTCAAAATTTTATTATTCCCGATTTATAAGAATTTTATTATACCTTAAAATTTACAAAAATCGGAAAGTGAACTCGAATCTCTCTATCCCTCATCTCCGTATCGAAAGGAATATATAGGAAAGGGAAGAGATTGGCCCGTCGGAGATTATGCGAATAATAATTCGCGGCTGGCGCGAATATACTCGAGCCACCTCCCCTCTTTAATTACCAGATAAGGATCGACCGCAAAACTTTTTCTCGCTAGTGAGAAATATTTACTTTCCTTTGAACGTTGAAGGTAAGATAAGTCGGGATCTAACGACTATCCAATCGTTTGCAAACTTTTTTTGTTCAAAATATTATTATTCCCGATTTATGAGAATTTTATTATATCTTAAAATTTACAAAAATCGGAAGGTGAACTCTATCCTTCATCTCCGTATCGAAAGGAATATATAGGAAGGGGGAGAGGGAAGAGATTGGCCCGTCGGAGGTTATGCGAATAATAACTCGCGGCTGGCGCGGACATACTCGAGCCATCCTCCCTTCTGTCCAGCTTCTAACGTGCCACGGCCAATTTCCGCCCCGCCACATTTGTCTCCCTTGCCAATTGCAACCGTTGCCCCGCTCCTCCCCGCTTTTGCTCCGAGAGCGCGAGACGGCGGCCGGCCACGAAAATACGGAGATGGTGACGGAGTGCGGGAGAGGAGTGCGTGGGGAGGAGAAAAGCGGGCTAAGCGGATTCCGGCGCGGTGGATAACTCGGCACGGTCAATGATCGCGGCTCGATACCTTCGAGCAGGATAGAAAGAGAGAGAGAGAGATTGGTTCTCGGAAGAGAAAGAGAGGGATGGCTCGAGTGCGTGGCTGATAATAGGAGGCTCTCGAGTGGATGAGCTGGAAAAACGTCTCGGTGGCGTCTACGGGTGGCGTTGAATATCTGGCTCGAAATTTTTCGAGGGAAAATCGATTATAAAAGAAGGAAAGAAATTAAGTCGTCTTTCAAGTTCGGGGGAGAAATATGTGTTTCGACGTAAACTCGCCAGAGGTCTCGCCCGAGTTCTCGGTCAAAGAGATCGAGTTTCAAGAAGAGAAGGATTTCGAAAGGTATTTAGATTCCAGTCTCGATTTTAATTCGTGCCGTTTGTCTTGCAGAGGAAAGTTCAGAAGACGAATATTGACTCTCGACTATTTCGTCGTACAGGAATTCGCCACTTAATCCACCTTGATGGCGGTTTCAATTTATTTTAGCGAACGGCATGTTTAGTGAGGAAACACGTATCACCGGCCGAAATTCCGACTTTTCGATTGACCAGCCATTAAGTTCGGCCGAGAATTTCTCGTCACTCTGACTGGGTCACCTCACGGCCATCGAAATAAAAAAAAGAAGTAGAGAACGCGGGAGATAAATGGAAGAAAACCGGGCATAGAAGAATACATCAAGCTTTCGGCGAGAATTCGAAAGTTTTCGTATCAGCGAAACATCTTTCGAGCCTATAAGCCCGTCGCATCGTCTCAGAACGACACCCATCGGGGTGATAAATACAAAGGGAACGACACACTCGTCCTGTATAATTTATACCAAATGAAAAATGGACGTGGATGACAATGATTCGCCAATGAATCATCGCGGATTCATGGTTCATGACGATCGTGGAAACTGGGACGAGCGATTCACTCAGGTAATTTTTTCCTATCCTCTGATCGATGATTACGGGTTGTAGATCGGATCGACGATCTTTGGAATCGAATCAGAGGGAAAGTGAAAATGAATTAACCATCGCGTTTCTAAAATCGACCCTGCCAATTTTCTTACTTCCAATAATAGAGTTGAAAAGGAGAGTAGATCGATCTTTGGATCGTGGTTCGAATTGATGAAATTCAATCGAACGATTCACCGAAACTGGAACGAGTGCATCTTTCTTTGGCAATGAACGTACATATCTGTGATTCATCTTCGAGATTTGATGGAGATGAGACTCAACGATGACTTAAAAAAAAAAATTCAGACGAGTAATTCAATATACTCGAACGATAAATCGGATCGATCGTGAGTCATTTTCCTATTTATTTGCGAGAAGAAGGAGCCTAAAGAGCCCTGAAGAAGTTGGAACCAAAGATCTTAGATTTATTTCCTGGAATTCGAGAAAGAAATCCATCGATGGATGAGAAGAAAGTTTGGATTATTCGGCAAAAGTATCGAGATATATAGGAGCTGTAACAGTTATATATAGACCGGTATATAGAGGAAATCAATACGCAGCGATATCAACTGGTAAGGTTTCCAAACGGACGCCTAATTTTAATCAAACAAGCAGGGGTCGAGACGATATTCAAACGATTCGAAAGAGCGATTTTTCTCTCGATAACGATTACGTAAACGCTTCAATTAACGATATATCCTCCCTCCCCTTGTTACGTAACGAGCCTTCCTCCACCGGAAGTTTAAAACCCCTGAAATGTTTCGCAACTCTCCTCAACTTTCCTACCGCCTAGAAACCACACCCACAGCACAACACCTAAAACTAATCCGTTTAATTATCGAGTAATTCGAGGCAGTTTTGCATCGATAGAAACTTGCCTAATTCCCCCTCTTCATCGGTTATCAATTTATCGATGAAATCGACGTTGTCCTCGACTGACAATCATACATATTTAAATCTATCGTAAAAAAGTATAAGGAATAATAATTAATTCTTTTTCGGTGAATTTCTTAGGTTAAAATGATTTCACGCGCGAATTAATAAACTTTTGTGTTTTAATTGTATTTTACGTATCTTTATTTATGTATAAAGAAAGAAAAATTGTCGAATATTAAAGTCTATATTATATCTATATTTAAATCTATCGTGGAAATAAAATAAAATACAATAATAATTAACCCTTTTTAGCTCGAACGTACGAAACTTTTGTGTTTTAATATTGTACGTATGTTTACGCGTAAAGAAAGAAAATTCTTCGAATGTTAAAATTTATATCGTCGTTTTGAGTGATATTTTAATAATAAAGTAATTAACAAGATGCATCCTCTTGATAAATCTTTTAACCTTTCTTATTTCATTAAGAACAAACCTTACAATAATCGTGCTCTCACATTCTCTATTATTCTCATCTTTCATCTTCTTACACTCTTTCCTTCTCTCTGTCATCAATCTCTCAACGAATATAGAGATAATTTCGTTATTCGATAACGCTCGAACTAATCTCGTTCACCGTATTCCATTGTATTACAAAACTCAAAAACTTTGAAAATAATATTTCTATTCCCACTGACTCGTCAAACTAACGCCGAAAATGTAGTTCGATCCGCGATCTAATTTCAGATAAAAGAATCTAACCACTCGACAGTACATTATTCCACGCTTTATAAGATTATACGTAAAGAGGTTAGGAATCTTTCACATTGCCGCATGAATCCAAATGGTGGCTGAGAATCACTAAAGGATTAATATATATAGGATTAATAATAAATTAATCGCCAAATAATATGAAAACGATCAAGATTCCCAATATCATCTCGAATTAAACGGAATTAAAAAATTCACTCTTCTCTCTGATCGTACTTCTGACTTCTGAACTCGAATCACTTCCCGCTCGTGGCGCCACCTGCCGTTCTTTCGAAGACAACTTCAAGCGACATGGCGCGTCATATGTCATTCGCTGCTTATTTTTCCTGCTTATTTAGAAAATCAAATGTCGAAACATTTAACCAAAAATTTAAATTTAGAAATTAGAAGAATTAACAATTCTATCCGAGCAATCCTATACCTGATAAAATCTTGAAATTTGGAAAAAGAAAGGAAACAATGTATCTCCACGTCTAATTAATTAATTTAACACGGAAAACAAATAGGATTGGAGGATTCCATCCATCCATCCATCCATCCATCGCGACGACGAATATGAGGGAGGGGTTCCTAGGAAGGAAAGGAAGACAGTGAACGCGGCTTTATATTTAGCTCGAGCACGTGGCCGGGCTTACATCTTCTCTCCTCGGCGAGGGAGATGAGCCGCGTGCGTGTGTGTGGGTACCTGTTGCCCCAGGCGCCTCCTCCTCCTCCTCCTCCTCCTCCTTCACCTTCCACCACCTCCCCCGAAATCAGCAGAAATCCAAGCAACCAGCGGGACGCGGACCCTCGAGCGACTACCGCTTTGGACCATCGCCAAACCTCGTGCCCGGTTTTCGCGGCAACTTCGTAGAGGAGGATCTCTGTCTTCCTCTCTCTCTCTTTGCGTTCCTTTTTCACTTGCTCGTTACCAGCCGTGGCAGGTGGTGCATGCGCCACCTCGTCCCTTAGGGAGCCGCGATAAAACCTTGGATAAAAGTGGAGGGATTCGGGCGATGATGGAGGATTTGTACTTAACTCTTCGAGAGAGATCTGTTAAGTAAAACATTTTGAAATATCGTTTCGGTATTATACGATCAATTTCGATCGAGAGGAAGAAGTATAATTCAAGCGAAATGTTGAAATAGAGGATGTGGCATAGTGGAAATGTTAGCTGGTTCGGTCACGTTTCAGGGCGACATTTAGACCGAAAGGTGAATCGGGACACCTCTTCTCTTCAGAGAAAGAGACAAAGTCAGGTTGGAAACTCTAAATATCGATTGAAATATCGTTCAATTAGATCAGAGAAACGATGAAAGGGAGTCACGAATGATTTCAAGGCCGATTCGAGAATAAAAAGAAGAAGAGGGAAGAGATGTCGACGACTTGAGGAACAATCGACCCTGATGCAAAGAAAGAAATCTAGGAGGCGATATTGCGGGATTATCCGCCAGCTGGTTTTAATTAAGCGAAAGCAACGCCAGAGAGCGCAGTCAAACGTCTTCTTCTCCCCGAAGGAACGAAGGAACGCTTGTGGATCCGACGACAAAGACATCTTCTTCTTCTTTGTTCTTATTAGAAAGGGAAGGGGAAAAAATTCCTCTCGAACTGATCCAGAAATTTCGACAATAATCTCCATGATTGAAAGAAAAATTTTTTTGAATGTGATACATTTTCGAATCTTCGACATTACGAGAAATATCAGGATAAGAAAAAGGGCGGTTCATGGATAGAATTATCGTTACCAATTATAGTTTCGTTCCAAATAAGTGGAGGAGCGTTCCAATAGTCCCTACTGAGTGACTACGGTTTACGATTTCTGTTTCTGAACTCACATGTGCAAGGGATCGTAAACGACTTGTCGTTCGCTTCGTGCCCGCCGAAATAGGGTATCGTTCGACTTTGAATCATTTCGAGTTCAACAACCTTCTAAAACCTTCATTCTCATAAAGGAAAATCGAATTTTCGCAACAAATCGAATATATCGGCAATAATTTCGATTAAATTTCTCGAAGCTTTCAATTCTTTCATCCCAAGGACTCAAAGTTTCGTTTTACAACACGATTTTTAAATATTATCGAATATTTTGAGATCTGTGTCTCTATTCCATGGAAAAATTACTTTTATTCCGAATATTTCATTCAGATTTTTTAAAAAATTTCAATCTCCAACCAAGTTAAGATTTCATAAGGTAATTCAAAGTTTTGTTGCAACATGATTTTTAAATATCGTTTCGAATATTTTGAGATCCGTATCCACGGAAAAATCACGATAAATATTTTCTTATTCCGAATACTTCATTCAGATTTTTTAAAAAATTTCTCCAACAAGCCAACATTTCATAAGATAATTCAAAGTTTTGTTGCAACACGATTTTTAAATATCGATCGTTTCGAATATTTTGAGATCCGTATTCATGGAAAAATTACGATAAACTTTTACTCCGAATACTTCATTCAAATTTTCTAAAAAATTTCAATCTCCAACGTATCATAAGATAACGATTCAAATTTCGTCACACGATTTTTGAATATCGTATTATCGATCGTTTCGAATATTTTGAGATTTCTATTCCATGGAAAAATTACTTTTATTCCGAATATTTCATTCAGATTTTTTTAAAAAATTTCAATCTGCAACCAAGCCAACATTTCATAAGATAATTCAAAGTTTCGTCACAACACGATTTTTAAATATCGTTTCGAATATTTTGAGATCCGTATCCATGGAAAAATCACGATAAATATCTTCTTCATTCAGATTTCTTAAAAAATTTCAATCTCCAACAAGCCAATATTTCATAAGTTAATTCAAAGTTTCGTCACAAGACGATTTTTAAATATCGTTTCGAATATTTTGAGACCCGAGTCCCTATTTTTCCATGGAAAAATTTCTTACCTCGAATACTCCCATCCAGATTTTCTAAAAAAAAATTTAGGTCCCCGCAACTCCAATCTCCAAGCAAGCGAACATTTCATTCAACGTAACGATCGGGAGAAAAGCCTGTTTTCTCGCGGATTAAACATTTACATAACGTAACAACAATAAAAAGGAAGGAGGAAAAGAAAAAAAGAAAACCGTGCATTGTAGTCGGGGGGCCACGATTAAAAGTCGACGTTTCACCACCTCCCTCCCTCCCTCCCTCTCCCTCTCTCCAGTGGACCTGTTGAAAACCGTATCGAGCCTCGACAAAGGCAAACGAGGATAAGAGAACGAAATAATAATCACCACGACTAAACGCGAGAACGTAACGCGCACTTGAGTGCAGGATATTGTATCGTGGCAATTATTTTTGTCACCGCTGTTAAGACGTCGGAGCGGAATTAATTGCGGGCCAACGGTGGAAAACGATTCCCTGTTTACACGCGGGCGACGATGCTTTAATAGCCAGCGCCACGCAGAACGCAACGGCGTTCTCGGAAGCGCAGGGTGTGCGCGAGAGATTACGAAAGAAACGAGAGAAAAGAAACGTTATAATTGGGTTGATTTACCGATCGCCAAGAAACGCAAGATTCGACGTAAGGAAAATAATTAATCGTTTTCCATCTCGATTCCCGTAAGAAATTTGATATTCCGATATTATTCTGGAATAATAAAGAATGAAAAAGATATTTCGAGAAATTTCGAGAAATTTTGTGACGATATCGGAAAGGAAGAAACCTACATTAACGACGGGTAATCGTTCGCTCTTTTCTATCCGTTCCTTTTGTATTACACTTGATTGAACGTGACGGAAGAGGAAAAGAGAACGTTCTGCCAAGATGATATTATAATTATAGGACGAGCTTATTTTGAATAAGGTTCGCGCACGAAATTAAATTTCTAAACTTCACCGAAAAACTACTATTTCTCATCCTCGAGCTTGCCTCGTTTAACTTCGAAACGTGAATAATAACGAGGCATCTCTGAAGCGAAGTTGAATATGCCAACGTTATAAATGCAACGTTATAATTTAATTCACTTTATTTATTACTTGGAACGAGAGTTAGATAGAAAGGTTCGAAACGAGACCAGACGAGAACAGGTACAATTTTTACCGATACATTTTTCCCAAATACAATTTCTCGTTCTTGTTATCCATCCAGTCTACCTTGCCTTCAGATAACACATCAGAGGTGAAAGTGGCTGGAACCAGTCCCGGTTCCAACGATTTCTTCTTTATTTTTATTTTTCTTATTCCTCCTCCCTCTATTCGTTTCTCATACAGATTTCAATCTTATGTTTCCATATAATTTAACAAATCTAACGAAGAAACGAGAAAAAAAACTCGGATGGAATAAAAAAACAAGAAAAAAAAACCAAAAAAAAGAAAAGAAAATTTCGATCCAACCAATCTTTCATTCATAATCACCTTCCAGAAAAAGCGAAATAAAGCAACTAATAGGATATGGAAAAAAAACTATGTCGTTTTTGAAACCACCCCCATACAATCTTACCCCCTTTCCTCCTCCAAAGTTTCGAAATGCTAGACAATGGACATATGATGACGCGCAAGAAGGGTGGTGCAGAAGGAGAAAGGATTACAGAGATTAATAATAATAATAGACGGAGAGAAAAAAAAAAAGAGAGAAGAAAAAGAGAAAATCTCGGGAAAGATTGTAAATCTGTATGCTGGAGAGCCTGTTTTTCAATCAAATGTCGCGTTTTATCGAGCCGGCGCACCGACTCGAGGGCGAAAAAAAAATCGAAGGATCGGCGGTTAACGGCCGATC
>NW_006263462.1:111769-112501 GCF_000469605.1 Apis dorsata
ATCTCGAAGGGAAATCGGGCGAAGGCCGAGATAAGGGAGGATTTATTATCCCGAAAACACGGATACCCGTGGACGGGGCGATAATTAACAGGCGTCTCTGCGGCCAACGTTTTTTATTCGCGCGACGAGGCCGTTCGAAATTGGCGAGGCTATTGTCTTGCACATTGCGCGTAAATTAAAACATCGAACGAATGGGAGCACGGCTCTCTTATTATCGCGGGAAGGAAAGGAAGCTTTTCTGTTTCTGTCTCTCTCGGTTTGATATTGAATGGAAAGATATCGAATCGATCGATGAATTTTTTAAAACGATTTCACGCGCGAATTAATAAACTCTTGTGTTTTAATTGTATTTTATGTATCTTCATTTATGCGTGAAGGAAGAAAATTTAAGTGTATATTATATCTATGTTATATCGATATATTTAAATCTATCATGGAAATCGAAAAATACAATAATAATTAACCCTTTTTCGCTCGGTGAATTTCTTAGCTGACTTAAAATGATTTCACGCGCGAATTAATAAACTTTTGTGTTTTAATTATATTTTATGTATCTTTACTTATATGTAAAGAAAGAAAAATTGTCGAATATTAAAGTCTATATTATATCTATATTTAAATCTATCGTGGAAATAAAATAAAATACAATAATAATTAACCTTTTTTCGTTCGAACGTACGAAACTTTTGTGTTTTAATATTGTACGTATGTTTACGCGTAAAGAAAGAAAAT
>NW_006263462.1:112967-115448 GCF_000469605.1 Apis dorsata
AAGCGTCATTCGCTGCTTATTTTTCCTGCTTATTTAGAAAATCAAATGTCGAAACATTTAACCAAAAATTTAAATTTAGAAATTTTAATTCGCAGGACGACGAATTAAATCGCCAGAAGAATTAACAATTCTATCCGAGCAATCCTATACCTGATAAAATCTTGAAATTTGGAAAAAGAAAGGAAACAACGTATCTCCACATCTAATTAATTAATTCAGATTTAACATGAAAAACAAAGAGGATTGGAGGATTCCATCCATCCATCCATTCATTCATCGCGGAGATGAATATGGGGGAGAGGTTTCTAGGAAGAAGATTTTTCATCTTCTTACACTACGTCTTTCCTTCTCTCTGTCGTCAATCAATTAATATAGAGATAATTTCGTTATTAGTTCGATAACGAAAATAATATTTCTATTCCCACTGACTCGTCAAACTAACGAAAATGTAGTTCGATCCGCAATCTAATTTCAGATAAAAAAATCTAACCACTCGACAGTACATTATTTCACGCTTTATAAGATAATATACGTAAAGAGCTTAGAAATCTATTTCAATTGCCACATGATCCAAGTGCTACCTGAGAGTCACTATTGGAGCGCAAAGGGTTAAAGGAGGGGAGATAGTTACGAGTTTGTTGTAACGATCCTTGGATCGCGAAAGCTGATATCGAGGCTCGAGGATGAATTCGAGGAATTGAGGAGGGGGAGAGAGAAGGTTTTGACGAAATTTTAACCTGTCTGGATCCGTATGCAAAAGTTCATCTTCCAAGATAAATTATCTATAATTATCCATAAATTAATCAAAGAAAATTATTAGAGAATTTAAAGTTCACTGAAATTATATATGCCCTTTTTTTATTATTAAATGTTGCCGCCATTATTTCATAGTTGATAATTATCCATAAATTAATCAAAGAAAATTGTTAGAAAATTTAATGTCACTGAAATTTTATATTTGCATTTTTTATTATTGAATATTGCCAGCAATTATTTTATAGTTGATAATTATCCATAAATTAATAAAAAAAAATTGTTAGAGAATTTAATGTCACTGAAATTTTATATTTGCATTTTTTATTATTGAATATTGCCAGCAATTATTTTATAGTTGATAATTATCCATAAATTAATAAAAAAAAATTGTTAGAGAATTTAATGTCACTGAAATTTTATATTTGCATTTTTTATTATTGAATATTGCCAGCAATTATTNATTGATAATTATCTATAAATTAATCAAAGAAAATTGTTAGAAAATTTAATGTCACTGAAATTTTATATTTGCCATTTTTTATTATTGAATATTGCCAGCAACACCACTATTTCATATTTGATAATTATTCTTAAATTAATAAAAAAAAATTGTTAGAAAATTTAATGTCACTGAAATTTTATATTTGCATTTTTTATTATTGAATATTGCCAGCAATTATTTCATAGTTGATAATTATCCATAAATTAATCAAACAAAATTGTTATAGAATTTAAAGTTCATTGAAATTTTATATTTGCATTTTGTATTATTGAATATTGCCAGCAACACCACTATTTCATAGTTGATAATTATCCATAAATTAATCAAAGAAAATTGTTAGAGAATTTAAAGTTTACTGAAATTTTATACGTGCATTTTTTCTATTTTATTTTATTTTTTCTATATTACCTATTTGTTTTTCTTCGATACATATACATCAAACGTTTCGTAAGCAGATACGCACAATTAAATATATTCATTCAGTCAAACCCGTACATTTTTATTTACTGTTTTCACAGTCAACAAAAATATAGGGTAGGAAAACTCGAGTTCTATTTATACAATTTGCGACAATTGATAGAATCGAAGGGATTCGGTTTCATTTACACTCCTTCCGTTCCTTGCTAATGGCGGACAGGGAATATCCTTCGATCTTTGGAAGCGCGATATCCTCGAGCTCTCCTCTAGTAATTCGTTAATCCGATTATCTGACCTAACGACAACGTGTTCTCCCTCTTTCCTTCTTCTTCTTCCTCCACAAAACGAGTTCTCTACCATTTTGTTAACAAATTTGAGGATTAAGAAAGACCAGAAAATTTCTCATCTAAAATTTCTTTTCCACAGGCTCCAATTTACATTATCCAACAGGAACGTAAAAAGAATGACAAAAGAATTATGGTTTTCCATGCACGAAACTACAATTAAAAACCAACAAGTACACCAAGTGATGATCCTCTTTCTTCTAGAAGAAAGAAATCTAAGTCTACCAACGAATTTATTCACCGAATTTTTATTCCTTTTCCTTGAATCTCCATATAATATCTCGTCTACCTGATGGCAGCTACGTATACATAATAAAATCCAGGATCAGAATCAGAGAGGCATTCCGTTTCCTGCGAGGAGGGGGTCCCTCGAGGGGGAGAGACCGGGAGAGAAATTGCAAAATGCGTTCACGACGAAGCTCTCTCTCTCTCTCTCTCTCTCAGAGAGGCGCGCAGAATGGT
>NW_006263462.1:115518-116184 GCF_000469605.1 Apis dorsata
AGAAATAGTTGGGCGAAACAAAGCGAAGAAGAGGAATGATCGCAGCTTGCGTGCTCTTTGAAGAAGCTTCGGCTATCACGGTGCACCACGAGGTTGAAGATAAACGTGACGACGACGGGAAACATCTTGAGAGAGAGGCGAATAAACACGAAAGCGAATCTTCGAACCTTTCTTTCCTCGATTTTCTTTGATACTTGGTGAAAATTTTTGCAAGGGGGAATTTTTTATTATTATTTATAAATTTGTCAAATTTATCGTTTTCCATTATATGTTTTACCAGCTATGATGGATTATTTGTTGTTACTCGTGTATTCGTAATTTTTGATCACCGATGTACGAGGTGATGGAAATTAATATATACATTTTTTTCTTTAGGAGAAATCTGAGCCTATTTTTGTTTCGTAGAAACAAACAAACCGCTTGAGATTTTTAAACGATTAGAGAGATTGGAGAGATCGAAAATATATATAGATCGGTTGAAGGAATCTCGTACAAAAATTTCGAGAATATATAATGAATATTGTAAATCTCGATTCGATGGTTGCATCGTTATTGGACGGCAAAAAAAGAAAAAAGGGTCGGATGAGAAGGGAAGAAATAAAAAAAAANNNACGTGAATCGATGAAAAATGCGGCGAGAAATGTATCTTCTTGTCATTTTCTTTAA
>NW_006263462.1:116248-116706 GCF_000469605.1 Apis dorsata
AAATTTTTCAATTTTTCAATTTACTTTCTTTAAATTTATTGAATATCTTCGATCAATTTTATTAAATAAAATAACATTTCCTAAAATAATCTTTTTCTATAATAAATATCCTAATAAAAAAATGTATATACACATTCGAATTTCTTCGTAAAAATAAAATAATTTAAAATTTCCTTGGATAAATGAGAAAAGCACATGGAACAATTATTTTCTTCAAATAATTCTTCAAATTCAGACTTGATACCTTCATGATAAGCTTTTTTTTCAACAAAAAAAAATCTTTTTCTGCAATAAACATTCCTCAATAAACAATTCCTCCTAACAAAAAAATATATATACACATTCGAATTTCTTCGAAATAAAATAAAATAAAATAATCTTTAAAATTCTCTTCGATAAATGAGAAAACCATATGAAACAATTATTTTCTAACTTGACACTTTCATGATAAGCTTTTT
>NW_006263462.1:116724-119738 GCF_000469605.1 Apis dorsata
TAACAATTTACAAAAAAAAAAAGTAATGGAATAACATTTCCAAAAAAAATCTTTTTCGTAAAATTTCTTCGTAAAATAATCCTAAAATAATCTTTAAAATTTCCTACAATAAATGAGAAAACCATATGAAACAATTATTTTCTAACTTGACACTTTCATGATAAGCTTTTTTTTCAACAATTTACAAAAAAAAAATAACATTTCCGAAAAAAATCTTTTTCGAATTTCTTCGTAAAAGTAAAATAATTCTAAAATAATCTTTAAAATTTCCTACAATAAATGAGAAAACCATATGAAACAATTATTTTCTAACTTGACACTTTCATGATAAGCTTTTTTTTTCAACAATTTACAAAAAAAATAACATTTCTGAAAATAATCATTTTCTACAATAAACATTCCTCAATAAAAATCCTAACAAAAAAATATATATCACACACATTCGAATTTCTTTCTGAAATAAAATAAAATAAAATAATCTTTAAAATTTCCTTCGATAAATGAGAAAACCATATGAAACAATTATTTCCTAAGATAATTCTTCAAACTTAAACTTGACACGTTCGTGATAAACTTTTTCTTTACAAACAATTTACAAAAAAAAAAAAAAAAAAAGAATAACATTTCCGAAAAAAATCTTAGAGCCGAGATCTTGAAATCTTCGATATTTTTCTTACGATCTTACGAAAGACGATTTATCGATCGCGAATTATGTGTACAACTCTAGAGAGAAGCGTCTAGAGTTCGAACCGGTTGCGTTGCGTCCAGGGTGATAATTATAAACCGACACATTACGTCGCTTACGAAGCAGCCGACAAAGGTAACACCCTGCGCTCTATTTTATGCCCACGAATCCATTCGAACCCGTGGAGCACGTGAATCGAACGCGTAATCGACTCGGGGATACTGGTTTACGTCCACGTGAAACGATTCACACCCGCGACTCGTTATTTTTAATCCAACGTTACGTACTGATTTCTCGCGTATGGGATCTCGAAACCGAGATAAAATCGAGGGGGACAGTTCTATCTTTTCATAGAGACATAAGATAATTCGTTCTATCTGAAGATCTCGAAAAAAGAAAAAAAAAAGATTCTAATGAGAATATAACACATCGAGAGAGTAAAAGTTTCGTCGTAAGAAAGTTACCATTTTTAAATTTTTTTTAAGGAAAAATATTGTTTTTTAAAGAGGTAATAAAAATATATACGATGATATTTAATACGAAGGAATGAGAATAATCGTGTCCTCGCGTTATTTATATTATACTAAAAATAATCTGATGAAAAGAATTAAGATCCCCTCGAAAGTACATAGGTACATAGTGACGTTAGCCTGGCTCATAAATTATGTTTACGTTCGTCAAGTCTTACGCAATAACCATCGAGGCAACCGCTTGTTGCCAAATTACTCGAGATATTCATCGTCTACGGTTGAAAGAGTTCTGGGATGGAACTTAATTTTGTCTTTCAGCCTATCGCTTCCAAATCTTAATCTCCAAATATATTCTCGAATTTAAAATAAATAAATAAATAAATAAATAAATAAGAAAATAGAAATATTCATACGTTCATCACAATTTCAGAGAATCGTAATTCGTAAAATAGGCCGAGAGTTTCGACTCGATTAAGAAGAAATATTCGAAGAAAATTTTCACGAAGCATCTATCACCGGTGTTTCGTATTTCGAATCGAGGAACCGGTTGCAACCGGTGGTGATCGATTTGGCCGCAAACACATTGTAAATGGACAGCACGTGGACGAATCGTTTCATGTCCAGGAAATGGTCCTTTTTCTTGTTTTACCGATTCATCGTCGCCACGTACCGTTACCAAGCTTCTATATTCGTCCATATACCGGAACAGATGCCATTTATTGCCCGCCAACCGGATTTTATTCCCCTTATACGTAATACAATATCCACGAAGACATGAATTAACGAGATTACCCATTTAATATTCGGTTACCGTAAATGTATATTCTTATTAAAAATTTCGTAAAAAAGGAGGTGGTAAAAATGGAGGGTGGGGTGAGTATCGAATAAGAATAAGAGTTTAATTAAAATGAAAGGGATGGGATGAGTGTAAATAAAAATTTGCACCGGTTACGAAGAAATTAACGATCCCCCTCGTCGTTGAAATGTGTCTTTTCATCGCTGTTGTTCCACCACTAATTCCTCCCCCAGAGAGCCCACCAGACCAATTTCCCTAACGATCGTGACCCAACAATCTCGTTTCCACGACCACTCTCCGACCCCCAATAGGGAAAATGAAATCGAAATACTCGAAAATGAGTCGAATCTTCTCTTTGCAAAATTTTCCAAATCGAAAAGATTCGAAAAGTATTTCTTTTTCTTTTTTTTTTTTTCTTTCTTTAAATTGAAACACTCTCAATCCGATCCGACTCAATTCATTCTTTTAACTCTTCCATGAGGAAAAAATCGAAACACTAATTTTTCTGAGAAAAAACTCTCGGTGTTTCAAATCGAAAATAAGAATATCCCAACGAAATTTAATTATTAAGAGAAAATAAAATCGAAACTCACTTTAAAATTTTCCACTAAAGAGAAGCTAGAAGAAAAGAACGATCGAAGATCATCGATCGAAATTCGAAACTCTTCGATCCTGCGATTCCTTTGCCTTCATCGCTTCGATGATTCAATGATCGCCAAACTGAATCCCCTATCCTATAATTAAGTTTAATTGCGAGTCCACTTTTTTTTTACACCCTAACAACCCCCCACCCCCTCTCCTCTCCGTTACGATTCTATTTTTGAATTAGTTACCAGCCTACGTACAACACGCCACGCGCGACTTATGAATAATTTACACGCGTGTGAATTATTCATGGGAAGAAAACTCACGATAAATCAAGGCTTAATTGTATACCCGATACGCAAACGGACGCGTTTCGCGCCCTTATCGTGGAGAGCCAGGGTATGTACCCCGTGACAGAAATAAGTTCAACTGATTTCTTTCTTTTCTCTCTCTTTTTTTTTTTTTTTTTTTTTTTTTT
>NW_006263462.1:120010-122561 GCF_000469605.1 Apis dorsata
CTCTTTTGTCCACACGATTTGTAATTTGTTCCACGGGATTTTACACGCGATTTTTACTTACCGAGCGAGTCTCGGTCGGTAAGTAAGTCTCGATCATCGTTGCAATCCGTTGACTCGTTCCTCCTCCGTCTCGCAGTCGAGAGAATGATTGCGTTAAACAAATCATCCGTGGTGATATACGACCCCTGTCGAACTGATTTATTTCGTAGAAATAAGTCGTGGCGATGGATTGAACAGAGGAATATTTCTTGGTTATTATTGTCATATTATATATATATGTATATTCGTGAAATTTGATCGATTATTATTTTCGAAACGTTAAGTATACGTAGTTGGAGAAAATCCCAAGTTTTTCATTTCAGATGAACTATCAACGTGTGTGTGTGTAAATAAATATATAAATTTATATAATATATGTATTGGAACGGAAGAAAGGAAGAAGAAAAAATTTAATTTTTCTTCGAGTGGAAAATTATGGAAAAATCTACTACTGAAATGTATGAAAGATTCGTTCAAACTCAATTTTTTACAATTCGTAAAAATTTGCAATTGAATATGAGAATCTAACAATTAGATGACAGGTATAAAAAATTTTCGCCTTTGATCTAATTCGTGTAATTCGACGGTCAAACGTACTTGGAAAAGTTCGAGATAGAGCGTTTCTGTCACTAGCGGGTATATAAGTTACTCAAGGGTTGACAGGGATGAGAACTGGAACACTCGGGTGTAACAATTTCGGTACGATAGATTAAAACGCCACGCGGCGCATTGTGGCCGGGGGAGAATATCGATAAGGACGCCTGGACAATTTTCGGTTTTATCACTGGCAACCTTGTTCCCGGCCACGGGTGACGTGGATCGGTTAACGAAGCGGTAGTGCAGGATTCCACGACATTACCCTGGGCCAATTTCCGATCATACTTTTTCAACCGCACCTCCTCTCTCGAAAATCGACACGATCTCACTGAATCGCGCAGAATTCGCGAGACAATCGAAAAATTGTCTCAAAATATTTTACAAAAATCTAAACTTGTAATTATTCCGCCTGATTTTCAAAGAAGAAAAGAGAAAAGAGATCGTTTGGGAATATTTTACAAAAATCTAAACTTATAATTATTCCACCTGATTTTCAAAAAAGAAAAAAAAAAAAGGATCATTTGGGAATATTTTACAAAAATCTAAACTTATAATTATTATAAAAATTGTCTTAAGCTCGTAGCTACGAATATGAGAAAATATTTTACAAAAATCTAAACTTATAATTATTCCGCATGAAGAGAAAAGAGATCATAAAAAAAGATTTGGCGGAATCGGGGTCTTCACATCTTTCGCCAAGGAAAACTCACAAAATCGCGCAGAATTCGCGAAATAGTCGAAAAATTGTTTCAAACTCCTCAAATGCTTGAGAATTATTTTACAAAAATCTAAACTTATAATTATTCCGCATGATTTTCAAAAAAGAAAAGAAAAAAAGGATCATTTGGGAATATTTTACAAAAATCTAAACTTATTAATTATCATAAAAATTGTCTCAAACTTTCAATCTCAAGCTACAAATGTATGGGAATATTTTTATAAAAATCTAAACTTATAATTATTCCGCATGAAAAGAAAAGGAATCGTGAAGAAAGATTTGGCGGAACCGGGGTCTTCACATCTTTCGCCAAGGAAAGCTCACAGAATCGCGCAGAATTCGCGAGACAATCGCGAAAAATTATCTCAACTTCTTGAAAATATTTTACAAAAATCTAAACTTGTAATTATTCCGCCTGATTTTCAAAGAAGAAAGGGAAAAAAGATAAAGAGAAAAGGGATCGTGAAGAAAGATTTGGCGGAACCGGGGTCTTCACATCTTTAGCCAAGGAAAGCTCACAGAATCGCGGAGAATTCGCGAGACAATCGCGAAAAATTGTCTCAAGTTCCTCAAAATATTTTACAAAAATCTAAACTTATAATTATTCCGCCTGATTTTCAAAGAAGAAAAGAGAAAAGGGATCGCGAAGAAAGATTTGGCGGAACCGGGGTCTTCACATCTTTCGCCAAGGAAAGCTGTTTACTCGTACCGATAGGTCCTTGCTCCTCGATACGAAGACCCCTATTGTCAATATCCTCGACTAAGAGAAAGTCAAGAAAATTTTCGACGGGGAACAAACTGATTGGATCCGAAAAATACGGAGGAAAAGAATAGGCGATTGATTAAAAATTGTGTTCGTAAGGTGGCTGCAAGGTGGACACATTATTCAACAATGTTTCCACGGGTATAGAGCGATAAAACTGTCTTATTTACCGCGTACGTCGCAGCGGCTGCAACAAACCGAAATACAAGACCAACTTTATGGACCAATAAATAATCTATTTCCTCGAGCTCCAACACACGTTACCGTACCGTGGTGTGGATATATTTCTATTTCTCGTGCCGTACTCGGTAGAGGCGACAAGAATGCGCCCCCTGTCTATGCAGTTCACGGTGCGCTGCAGCTCTCGAAATAAGCCGCAGCTGGAGCTGTCTAGGCCTTGTTCTTCCTCCTCCTCCTCCTCCTCCTCCTCCTCC
>NW_006263462.1:122719-124363 GCF_000469605.1 Apis dorsata
CTCCTCCACCGACATTCTCGTCGGTGGCATCATTCTCCCCATTGATTTATCTTTCGACGATACGTCGTGGGCAAATCATTAGATAGAAGAAGAGGCGAGGGGAAAGAGAACTGGGAGTCGGCCCAACCACCCATTTGATTTAACGGGTTATAGATATATAGCAATGTCGAATCTGTTGAAAATTGAAGCGAGATAAATATCCCTCTCTTGAATTATATTCAAGAGGAGGGATCTCCCGAAGCTAATAAGTGTATTTTTAACGTGTGCAAATATATATTTATAGCTGACCCTTCGCTATGAGAGAACAGAAAACCGGGTGCGCGCCGGGTGCGTTCGAATTGTCGGCGATCCGCGCCATTTTCTTAGTCACACAAGTTGAGAAAATTTGTCGATCCCTATAATCGTCGCTTGTTCTTCATTTGTGTTAAACGGAGTCGTGAATGCGAAGCTACGATCGAGGCGAACGAGTTTAAATCAAGCAAGGTTATCGCGCGACGAATGCGTGTTGTCTACGCAGCTACGAATATAATATATCGCGCGAGAGAGAGAGAGATAAAATGTTTTTAAAATTATGTATCGCCTGGCCTCATCGAGAATTCTCACTCGCCCGTGAATATCGTGAATTATCGGCGGGATCGTGGCTTCGCTCATTGTTTTAACACGCTTTTAAACCTATTTATTAGAGAGATCCTAATAAATCATTTTAACGGTTGGTTAAGTTCTCCACGTATACTTTGTGGACACTTTGTTGGACACGATAAATAATTAAATAATTTGCAATTTTTTCGACGAAACGAAAGGATTAAAAAATATTTTAAAAAAAAAAAAAGCTTCGAAAATATATAATTTCTCTTCGACTACCCTTTCAGGGTAGGAGATAGTGGATAGAGGGACGGTTTATCAGAGCGGGCGCGTGACAGACGTGTGGCAGTCGCGACGGCTCAAAACCCGGACGAGCCTTATGGGATATATTTAGTCGAATGAACGGGCGGTGGGTTTCGCGTAAGTGGCGTGCAAGAAACTCGAATGCAAAAGTGTCTGGATTAATGGGACGTTATTCCGGGGAATAAACGATACGTTCTAGCTCTAATGAAATAAGAGGATAGGGAGCGGGCCAGCGATATTTATCCATTACTAATGTTGGCAACGAGCACGAGGTGTGTCGAGCACGATTCCGTTTTAATAGATTTGTTCAGAGTTTAGAAAATATCATCCCGAAAACGTATCGTGGACGAGAATATTTCCTGACATCCGGAAATATTGACAGTTCGATCGTTCGTATATTTGTGGAGCAAGCATTCGACGGTAGAGAAGGAGGAGGGAGGAATTTCGAAAACGAGAGAAATTTTACTCCAACTTCGACTTCGACTTCGGATCAAATCGTCGAAGATTTGAATGTAAAGAAATATTTAGAGCTTAATTATACGTTGTTGTAATAAAAAGCTTAGATTAGAGTGAAAAAAAAAAAAAAAAAGTGTTGGGATACTTGTGTGATAAAGGTATATTGTGTTGGAATATACCAAGATATTTAAATATCAAAATTAATATAATAACGTTAATATCGGACAAATGACGTTTGCACTTGAGAGAGAGAGAGAGAGAGAGAGAGAGAGAGAGAGAGAGAGAGAGAGAGAGAGAGAGAGA
>NW_006263462.1:124430-125728 GCF_000469605.1 Apis dorsata
AATACGACAATAAAAGCATCGTACCACCCAGTAGTAATAACACCAAGATAAAACGCAACGGAAGAGACACAATGCACACGCACACGCGTGCTAGCTGCATCGAGAATGAACCTGTTCATCAGTAACGTAGCGAGGAAGAAGAAAGAAAGAAACTGAATGAAGACGGAGAGAAAGGATGTGCTGGGGAAAAATGGTTAAAAGGCCGGGGAAGATTTTAAAAAAGGGAAAAAGTTTATTATATTCTTCAATAGAATCCTTTCTCCAGAGAGAGAGAGAGAGAGAGAGAGGGAGAGGGAAGACGCAATTTTCATGATAAAGCAAACAATAAAGCGTGTCCGAGACGAAAAAACGATAAAAAAAAACTTGTCTGGGAAGAGTGGACGGTACGATCGCCATTATGAAAACCATTTAATTTAATGCAAAAGGGAGCGGTGTATTAAATCCGACGACACTTGGGATATTAAAAAAAAAGAAAAAAAGAAAAAAAAAAAAAGAATTCCAATTGCGAACAAGAGGTTTGAAAGGGAAGAAAAAGCAGGTCGAATAATTATTAAACGAAAAGGCGCAAAACGTTGAATGAATGGGATGAATGGGAAGAACGGGCGAAAGGGAAAGCGGCGAGTGAATTAAAAACGACGAGTAAGAGAGATCGGAGGCGGTAAATAAATCAGGGAAACGCGGTGAGGAGATTAAGTTTGGACGGAAAGGAGAAAAAGAGAGAAAGAGAGAGGAGAGAGAAAAAAAAAGAAAGAAGCGGTTTGAAAACAAGAACTGAAACGACTGAATGAACTTTGGGGAAGAAGGAAAAAAGGAGGAGAACACGCGTAACGCAGGAGGGAAGGAAGAATTATTGGCCGTTTATTAAAACGGTACAATGAGGAAAACGATAAAATCGTTTGGAGTGAGAGAGAAGGGAGGAGAAACAAAAGGTATAAACTCGAGGAGGACGAATATGAGGAGGATGAAGAGGAACGATAACGAAATTAGAAATAACGCGAGACAAAACGATGAGTGAAATATACGTGGCGTAACACTTGGCGACGAGCTGCCAGAAAAATAAGAAACGAGGATACGAGAAGAAAAGAAATAACGAATGGCGAGGAAAAAAGTGAGAAGGGATGAACGAGCATGCGACAAGAGGCGCATCAGTCATTTCGAGAGACACGAAACTGCAAATAACTCGTGCTTAAAAGCATCGGCGGATATATTATGGAGGTTTACATATTTCTCCTATGCGTTGTTTTTTATCGGTTCTTCGTGAAGCATGTTGGAGGAAAAAAAAAAAAAAAAGAGGAGGG
>NW_006263462.1:125828-127174 GCF_000469605.1 Apis dorsata
TCGAAATTACTTTATAGTAAAAAAAAAATATTCGAGATAAAAGAAGTTGTATGATATCGATTGATGATAATTATCTTGGAATGATATTTGAAAATCTTGCGATTAAGTCGCAAGATTTAAATTTTTAAATGGAATCATAAATTTTTTTCACTACATATTCATATAATTGAAAGTTTTCGAAATGCTAACTACACGTATACGTATTTTGCTGTAAACTGTTGTTGAGTTATTAACTATCGTAACTGACATGTCATAAAATTACTTAACGTGAACAAAAATAAAAAAGAAAAAAATTCTACGATGACCTAAGAGGAATGCTGGATTCGCCATTAATATGCTACGCAACTAAAAGATCTACGTATGCCATCATGTGGCCTCTCCCTTTCGCTTGCCTTTCAATGTTGTAATTTTTAATCACAGCATTCGCGTGAACGGTTCCTACGAGAAGGGAATGTGGATTTCGTTATACGGTGAAAGTAAGCGGATCGTAGACTAACATCGTGAGAATGTCTCATAAAAGGGATGCAATTATTGCATAAACATGTTTTTATCGTAAAAAAACTCGATACGCACTAATCAACGGTAATGATAAGATTCATTGTTATCGTTTACTGAATTATTAAATATAATATTTTTATATTCATTACTTAATTAAACAAAACGATAAAATAATAAAAAATCAATCATTGAAATATAAATATAATATGTAATCAATATTTTGTATTTATTAAATTAAATAGAAGATATTAAAACTAATAAAAATATCATTTGATCTTTGAAATTATTGAAATAAATAATGCGATTTTTTTTTGTTTACTTTTAAAGTTAATAATGTAAAATAAATTTCTGAATCTCTAATATTTTTCGATATTATGGACTTATTAGCTATGGACTATAGCTCTACAAAATAATTACAAAAATATTTATGACAATAGATATTTTAAAAATTCCTTAAAAATCGCTACTGAAAGTAAGTAGAGAAAACTTAACTTACCTCCTCATCCGATGGTTCCTCGTAATCCGATTGTGAACTCTTGAACACAAAGATGCATTCTGATAGATCTAATTTGCGCGTATAGCCAAACTGTGTTTGTCGATCTATCAATTGTTGCATACAGGTCATTTCTATCATATCTTTTACTTCTCGAATTAAAATTTGGTTAGGAAACTTAATTCTTTTGGTTAAAACATCCTGCAATGAAAAGATAAATAAATCATGGATATTAAAATTATATGATAAAATTATATACTATTTTTTTATGAAATAATTTATATATATATTTCTATGAATGAAATTATTTTATAAAATAACGTTATTGTATGTATGTATATATATATATATATAT
>NW_006263462.1:127271-134502 GCF_000469605.1 Apis dorsata
AAATAAATGATATCATTAGCAGAAGAATTTTCATTCATCATCGAAAGTGTGAGTTTAAATTATTCTATTTCATTCATATAACACTATTACATTGCCAAGTATATAAGTACTTGTGAGTCCATTTATAAATACGAACGAATAAAATCTAATGAATTATCATTTACGTCATGTCAATTTAAGATACACGTGCAAATACTATCTTTTTCCATATACATATACATATATAACTTAAACGATGTTTTTTTGATTGATGATTTTATTGTATGTAAATAATGATTAAAAAATTGTATTATTTTAATTAGTTATAATAGTTGCACTTATATATACATACGCATATTCTTTCCATAACCTGTTATAGATTAAATATATTTAACTTATATTACGAAATATTTAAAATCGCTTGTGTTTCTAATTGATATTATTGATAAAAATGTTATGCAAAACAGAATAAAATATTAAATAATAATGTTACTGAGAGAAATATCAAAAAAATATTAGAGTAACACGTTTAGGTTAGAAAGCAAGTTGGAATTATTTGAAAAGAAATAATTAAATTAAATTAAATAATAAAAAAACTTACGATAGAATTCTTCAAAGTGTAAGATATTATCTTACTAAAATATGATATATTCATTAAGAAAGATTTACTTTTAAAGTTAATCATGTAAAATAAATTTACACCAGATTTTAACATACAGGAATATACCGTAACGTGAACAATTTAAAATAGTGCTGCCATCTAACGATGGCATATATAACTAGTAGAGTAACTGAAAATTCAAAAATTCCCGCCTTTATCTAATTGACATTTATAAATTGCAAAAAAAAAAAGTAAAAGTATATTTATATATATAAACATTTTTTTTAATTATGAAAAAAAGAAAAGAAAAAATAACTCTTTATAAAAATTATATCTTCCAAATAACTTCTAAATATATAGATTCATATAAAAAAAACAAAATTCTTATATTTCTATAACATTCAAGAATTACATGCACTTTTAATGAAAAAATAAAAATTCATTCAAAATAAAATTAATTACTTTAAGATTCCATATTCATAGATTCATCTTGTTTTTTTAAAACAAATGGTATGCCCAATTTTAATATGACATCTCCTTTGCCATTACCCTCAAATTTACATTCATGAAGAGAAATTTCAGATATATTTTCTAATAATTCACAACCACCAGATTTGCGTTTTAAATCATTTAAATATTTTTGGGTTTCCAATCGAATAGCATATTCTTTCAAATGTGTCAAAAAACAATTCTTTGCTATTAATTTTCCATCATCATAAAGCTAAAAATAATATATGTATTATATTATATATTATTGATAATATATTGATATAATTACATCATTTTATAAATATATAATAAAGTTGATTCAAATAAAGAAACGTACTTGTATACCCTCTGCGCAATTTTTAAAACTGCAATTATTCATAAATACTTCTGCAGTACTATAAATGACTAAACCTGTCCCAAGGCTGTCAAAAATTGTATTTTCTATTATTAATTTTGCATTTGGTAATACTACAACTCCTAGTTTTACCATGCTTTGATTTAAGGCACATATTTTGCAATTAATTATTTTTGTAATTCCAGCTCTTACTACCACAGCTGCTCTAAGATCACCCACATCTACAGTAATATTTTCTAATAAAACCTATAAATATATTCTATATTTTAAAAATATGATTATAATTAATTAGAAATTAGTTTCAAATGTATATATAAATGTATATATTTACTTCACTGCCAGAAAAGTCAAGCAATGATGGTGCAGATTCAATATCTTTCATATTAAGAATTGTATCTAAATTACAAATTCCTTTAATGGTACCTCCATCTTCTAAATTACCAGCACCTTTTATTTGATGAATACCTTTTCCAACTACGATTATATCTCCTGCATCACATGTATGTAAAGTTTCCAAGAGGGAGCCGGATATTCTAAGAAAAATATCAAAATTAAAAATAATATAATGTTTCTTAATATTTAATAAACTTATATTTAATACCTAAAAAATAATTCTGTAGATAAAGAAGCTTGAATTTTATTTACAGTTTCTTTCATTTCTTCTAGAGTACCACCAAGCCATACAAAATAACCTTCCTTACATTTTTCTTTATTTTCCTTCTTTTCCAGTTTATCATTATTTAAGGATAAGGTCTGATTCATTAAAAGTATTTCTCTCATAACTGGATTTTCAAGAACTTCCATTTCTCTTTTAATTTGTTGTAATCGAAAATGAAGTTTCATCAATTGACATGCTGTCCCTCCATCTACTATATCACTATGTGATTCTTCTCCATCAGAAATAGTATCCTCTAATCTTGATATTTTCTGTTGAATTTCTTTTCCTTCTCTTACCAAACCTCTAATTATATCACTGGTTTCTTTATTAACAATATCTCTTTTCATATCAAAAAACAATCTAATTCTTGTTTCCAAATGTACAGATACCCAATCAATATTATCATCATCGTCCAAATCCCATGGCATCCATAAGTAATTATAAAAGAATCTTAGTTGATCGATACAAGTTGCAGTACCCACCATATCTAAAGCAGTATTTTGTTGATTATGAGTTGGATAAAGATCAATAAGAGGTACATCATATTTGTCAGGTAATTGAATTTCATCTTGAACAGCAGTAATTTTCACCAATGCAGATAAGTCCGAGAAATCAACTTGTTCAACTTCTACAACTACTATAGTAGGATAATGAATTTGAAAATCTTCACATATTAAACGTGGTATTCTCCATAATGCTTGCCAACCAACAGGTTCTAATGCAAGCTCAATATGATAAGACCATTCTGCCTGAATTCGTGATGCAGGTACAATTTCTCTGCTAGATAAAATTTCAGTTAATTCAACTAATCTTTCCTGAAGACTTTTGTCAAAAGTATATATTTCCATTATATATTCTCTTTTAAATGAAAAATCCTGAAAAAAATTAATTAAATTTTATTATTATCAATATTAAATTTATTATTATCAAATATTATCAAATATTATAGATATATCAATGTTATAAATGCTTATTAATTACGAATTTTTTTTTCGACAAAAAATTTTATTAAAAATATTATTTATTTATGTTATTAAAATTTTCATTTTATAATTTTCAAATCATTTGAATATTGAAAAAGAAAATTTATAAATACATTAGTAATTCAACAAAAACAAAGCTTTATTAATAATAATATTTTAACTCTAAAAATTCAATAATATCAAAAACAAAAGTATATGATTGAAGAATGCAACTCAGTCACTTACTCTTTTAAACAAATCAAAAATCTATTTATATTTCTAAATATTTTTAACTTATTAAATATATTGCAATTTAATATTAAACAATAGAAAAATATTTCTTTTAAAAATCACAGATATATTTTCAATTATAGACATGTTAAGTTAACTGTCAAAAAATTTGAACTACAACGTTAATAAACCTGATTGGTTGATTAATAATCTATTCGATTCTCGTTTTCAATAGTTATTAACCTATCGATATTGATAATATCTGATAAATAATAAGTTCATTTTATCATAAAAATAAATAGTATCTTATTTTTTTAAACAATTGAAATTATGGCTGAAGAAACAATGGGTTTGTTTATATTATTTTACAAGGCAATTAAACATATCTTTATCTTATAAATATAACAATATTTTTAAAAGTATTGATAATTGATATTTAGATATATATGTAAACGACATAATAACTGTCATAACATAATAAACTTTTAATAATATTGTTTAATAGATAATTCTATTTTAATAAATGTCGACGAAAAAATGGAACAGAATTCTAAAAATATAGAAGATAATCTTTTTGATGAAATTATTGGACATATTGAAGATATTTTAATAGGTATGTATAAAGAAATTAAAATAATGGATATGAAAGATTCAATTTCTGATAAGAAATTTATTTTTAGAAGATGAATTTCATGCTATTCGACAAAAATTTTTAGATGATTATTGGAATATTTTTGAACCCGTAGAAGAAAATAAATTGATTTATACAAATATATTTAATGAATATGTGAGTGTATATAATTTTTTTATATATACACAAATATTAATTTTTTATACATATATTTATAACTTTTATAGAATAAAACCGTGGAAAATTACATTGTTAATTATTTACAAAGAACTGTACCACATTTTAATCTAGATACATTTTTAAATTATCTAAAGTAAGTATGCAATTTTGATTTAGAATATCTAAAATAATTAATCAATGTATGTAATTATAAAAATATAAATAATAATAAATAAACATTATTTTTTTTTAAATAATTAAGTAATAAACAAAATGAATTGGAAGGTGAAGTTTTTGAAGTATTATCAACATTTACAAATTTTATGGCCTTCAAAGAAATGTTTCTTGATTATAGAGCTGTAAGTAATATAACATATATAAAAATGAATGCATCAATAATAATATCAAATAATTTTCAGATAAAAGAAGGAAAAGTCGAAGATCTTAGTAATGGAATATTTGTTACATCCTTTAAACCTTCTAATATAAATGATAAGGAATCTTTTAGATAAGAAATTTCATTAATAAAACAAATATATTTTTAAATAAATTGAAACAAATGTTCACTAATTTCTATTTTTTTTATATTTAACTGTAACTTTTTAAAATCACTATTTATTCTGTTTAATTTATGTTTAACGTATAAAAGTACAAAAAAATATGTACATTATATTAATAATATTCTAAAAAATTGAGGAATTGTTAATATTGATTGGTTTGCTTTATAAATTTACACAGATATATTTGTTGTATCACTTAAAATATTATATTGAAAATAAAATAAAAAATATAACATATTTTTTAATTCAGCACATAAGAATTTCCATTTGTACAAGTTTACTATTTGTTTCATTTGGCATACGATACGGAAGTATTCCAGCGAAACTAGTTAAAGCTCGCGCTTGTTCTCGAAGATCAAGAAGTTGTTGTTTTCTTGCTTCTTCATCACCTGGTTCCATCGATCGTAATTTCTGGTATTGACGATAAAGTATTGTCATTGTAGCCAAAAGAACATCAGCTAATGTACCAGTTACTTCAGCTGGAACACGTCGTAATGCATTCACTCTTTCATCGACTTCTTTTATATGTAATGGTAACAATTTCGATTCCGCAATAGTCTGTAAATTAATCATTATGTATTTAATTGAATTATATATTTATATATTATCCTAGGTAATCCTTACCCTAAGCGCACTTTGATATTGTTCATTATAAAATTGATCAAAGAATACCATTAAATGTCTTAAAGTATAAAATGCAGATACTAATTCAGAAGGTGCTTGTATTTCAATGTTTTGATATCTAAAAAAATAAAAATTAACATAATTTCCTAATCACAATGTTTACTTACTCTTATAATAACAATGATATTATAATTTTTAATGTTACCTTCCACTTATTTCAGTAGCAGTTACTTGCAATCGAGATCTAAACGATCCCGGAGAAGCCCTTTGATTAACAACTTGTGCTAAGAGCGTGCACATTAAACTAAGAACTTTCTCATGATTACCAGCAAGATCGTACATTATTACCGCATCTTCTAAAAGACCTTTCCTGTATAATGTATCTGCACTTATATTAACGACATCTTCTACATTAATTTGAAATTTATCTAAAATTCCTGGAATCCAACGATCTTTTTCTATCTTTCCAACTAATTGGGCTCTGACTGTTGGTGAAGCATCAACTACCATTTCTGCAGTTGATACTGCAAACATATTACGATCATATGGATCTCTCATAGATCTAAAAAATAATCTAGTCTTAAAATAGAATTTTTAAAATATTAATGATTATCTCATTTTCTATACAAACCTTAATAAAAATAGATAATGTAAACATTCTTCTGGATCTGTAGAATCAAATCGTTTAACATACAATAATATTAACCTGGCAAAATTTAATCTTTTAGCAGGAGGTTTGTCAGCAGGATCAACGCTTAATAAAGGAGCTAGAACACTTTGACTAACTCCTAATAAGTTTTGTTCATGCATAGCAGCTGCTAAATGTACAGCATGTGGTAAGTGTCTTGCTCCTGCACCTCTTGCCAGAAATTCAATTGCAGCTTCAAATTGACCAGTTAAAAATAACATTGAAAAATATACAAATGGTTGTTCATGTGCATGATAATATGATTCTCCATATATTTCTGATATAGTAGTTTGTAAATAATCTAAAGTCAATTTATTTTCTGCATCTGAATGATCTCTAACTTGACACAGTTTTAACCATAAATAATCATCAGCTGTACAAATTACATCAGGATGCAAGTCATCAGGTTCACAAGGAACTAATGCACAATATGCAGCTTTTTTATATGGATCAGTAACTGATCTCACATGTTTTCTATACTGCAATTTTAAATTTGATTCTGCAGAACTGCTAAGACGTCTTGAGGGATCACAACAAGCTTCTTCTAATGCAATTCTAAATTCTGAAAAATCTGTTTTGCACTGACTAAGAAAATGTAATGCTGCTTTATAATCACCAACTCTCATAGAATAATAGACTAAAGGCCACAATGGTATATTTTCAACCATCAAATCCTTCAAATTTTGTACTTTAACAGTAACAAAACTTTTAACTAATGGAACAATACCTGGAGTACCACCTCGTTGAGCTTGGGTTGAGTTTTCACGAATAACAGAGTTCATAAATTTTTCATATCTATTTTCTAAATATTTTCTTGCATGTAATACAATCTCTTGTTCAACAATAGGTGTACTTCTTGATTTGATTTGATCTTCTCTAGGGACTGGTTGAATATTATTTACACATTCAATAACCATTTTCCAAAGATCCACAATCTTTATGTCATTAAATGACTCTGCTGCCATACGAAATGCTTCAAATAAATTTTGTTTTAGCCCTTTAAGAACACAATCATTATACTTTTGTAATTCTTTCACATAAGCCACTTCTACACTGGATAGTCCTTTAATCATGGAACCAGTTAATTTAGTACGTTGTGGAGTACCACGTAAATCTACAAGTTCTCCAGATGGAGCTGTCATAGCATTCATTATCTCAAACCGCATTTGTTTCCATTCACCCAACATATGTTCCATTTGTTGAATTCTTGTAAGCTCAAATGTCTAAAATAAAATGAAAATTTTGATGAAAATTGATATATATATATATATATATATATATATATATATATATA
>NW_006263462.1:134811-156551 GCF_000469605.1 Apis dorsata
ATCACATATAATAAAATATCTTACATCTTTATGAACTTGTTCAATGATTGATAAAATAGCATTTTCTTTTTCATTTTTAAGATAACTAACTATATCTGTATCTGCAATAGGATCTAAAGGTTCAAAAGTACGTCTTGCACTAAGTGAACTTAATTTTTGTGAAATCTGAGGTAAATCAACACCATGTGAACCAAATAAAAGATATCTGAAATTAATACCTAAAGTATTATTCCTCTTAATATTTTAATAGATTTGAAAAAATATTAATAAAATAAATTTTATCTTTATATAAGTTACAAGTTAATTTATTTATTCTAAATACTAATCATTATAAAAAACATACTAATTAAATAAAATGTTTTGGCGCCAAAAATTTTTAAAGTTTTTAGGTTATGCAATCAAATACATTAAACATAATATAAATAATTGAAAATAAATTTCTTATTACAAGTATAAAATTGAAACCATACAATTAAAAATTAGTTAAATATTTCGTATAAAATAAATATGTGAATCTTCTTACGCTTGTCTTTGATTATCTTGAGTGCCGGTTTGCGTGACACGAGACCAAAGTTCATTGGAAGCTTCTAAAATTTGACGAAGATTTCTTTCAACTTGAGGAAGTTCTTCATTGCCTTCTATAGCAGCAGATAATCTTTCCGCTGATCGTAATAATTCACTAAAGCCAGTATCTCCTGATACTCGAGAAGAATCCGAGGTTAACATATCGGTGAATCCAGGATCGCTCATATTTAAAATACGATGTTCACAGATTTTATAAGTTACGAAACTATCGAATAGAAATTGTAGGGAATTTTGATCTTTTCATAAACTATTAAATTAATGCATTTCATAATATTTTCATTAAATAAAAAAATAGATAATTTAAAGGTCTTTTATAATTTTAAAAATTTTAAATTTTCAATAAATTTTAATAATAAAAATATTAAAAAACTTAATGTGCTTTATAAAATTAAATCAAATACATTGTTATTTATGTAAATAAGAACAGACTTAAAATTTAAGGCTACCAACAATACAATTCATATTTTTCACTATTAAATACCCTATCTAGATTGACAGTCAAAGTGCATTCTTCTGCTTGAATTTGATTGCCTCGAAAAACCGTGTGTGCTGCAAACAATATTTCTCTAAGTAATTCTATTAAATACTTATAAAATTTAATAATATATTAAGTGATATAAATTCAAATTTTTATTTATTTAATTTGAATCAAAGTAAAAATTGATGAAAACAATGATTAAGATAAATGTCGCATTTTGTCCGCGTGTTGTATGCACGTTGTGGTCAAAAGAATATTTTCTTACAATGATAATCCACGATTAATAATGGAAAAGTGTAATTCTAATAATAAGGAAGACCGTCAGGTCCTCCAATATTTTGTTGCCAAACAAAATACTATTTTAATGCGTATATCGGGAGAATGTGACAAAAATGTCAATACATTACGTCTTGGCATGTTGGTTGAAGCTATCGAAGATTTAGGAGATAGCGCACTTAAAGTACGCGTTATTGATACGACAGGATCAGAAATTTGGCGTGACACAGAATGGAGATGTCATAGATTTGATTTAATCTCTGTTTCATCAGAAGTTTGGAAATTTTTACCTGCTGTTTCAGTCCCTCAAGAAAGAGTTCGTTTGGCAAATTATAAACACTTATGTGAGGAACTTATGAGCTTAGCAATAAATGACACTGTTTGGTATTGTGCTGATCCTCTGGGATGCACTAAATTTTTAGCTATTATTAAATATATTGGACCTGTGCCACAACTTGGACAAGGATATTATTTTGGCCTTGATTTGTTGGTAATTTATTGAAATATTTTATTTGATATTATCTTTTTTATATTTTTTATTAATAATTTTTTAAAGATAGAATAGAAATATATAAATATTAATAAAATTAAAATATATAAATATACATATTTTTACAGGAAAGTCAAGAACCATCCAAAACAGCTTTATTAAGCAAAGAATATTTTGTTTCTATTCATTCTGAAGGAAGATTTGCTACATTGAGTAATATTTTCCCATTAAAACCTGGAGGTCCTACAGGTCTTGCAAAATCAGATAAAAGTAAAAAAGATAAACATTTTATTTTCTTGAATTTATAGAAATTTAATTTATTAATTAAGCCTTTTAATTTCAGATTTATGTACAAAAATTGAAACAGGAAATAATTATACAAATGATAAGAAAAAATCTGTATTGGATACTATACCACCTGTTTTGTTAGAAAGATTTAGTCTATATGATGATAATAAAAATAACAATAAAGATCAAGGATCTTTGTCAAAAGAATATTTTCAATCAATAAAATCAACAACACATGAAAATGATAGCAATTTAACTAAAAGTATAACCACTTATGGTAATAATAGAAATATACAAATAAATTTTAAGTTTGGCTTTTTATTTGGTAGAATATCTTGCTGAGTGTTCCACATAGTATGTCTTTACCTACTACGTGTAGTAGAGGGAGTTAAGAATAACTGAGGTAGTTAAAAATAGCCACAATCTTAGTCTCACTTAGTATTGCCGGCAAACTTCTCAGTGTTGTAAACTTATCATAATTTTATTATAAAATGGCTGCTGAATTGCAAAACATCCCTGTCTTTGTATTAGAACATAAATGGAGTAGTGATATTGAATCAAACATGTATAGTGATCTTGAGGAGACATTTGAATATTCAAGTTCATTAAATTGTAGTAAGAAATAATAGATGAATATTCATGAACTCTACTACCATTTTATTTTTTCTATTTATTTTGTTTGTTACAATACATTGTACTTTTTTCTTTTTCGTGATTTCAATCAATATTTTAAATAAAATAATTTTTACATTCAATTGAATAATATATGAGTGTAAACTTTTATTATTATAATAGGTAATACACTGGAAAAGAATGAAAATAAAAAATTTGGGCGAACAGAAAATTTGGATCTAATTGTGGGTTCAAATGTAAAGGTTCTTTTGGATTCTGATGTACATTATGGAATTATTCGTTGGATTGGAACCCCTCCTGGTATTACTTCTGGTAAATTGATTGCAGCTGTTGAATTGGTATGTATAACAAAAAAGCAAATTCTAAAAAATTAATAAAAATACTAATTATTTTTTTTATAGGATGATAGTCATCCATCAGGTACTGATGGAACATATAAAGATGTAAGGTATTTCCATTGTCGACCATACAAAGCTATTTTTACGGATCTTGAACAATGTTCACGATATGATGCCATGGTAATTGCTATTGTTTCATATATTTAGATTCGTATAAAAATATATATTTTTTTTTTATAGACAAAAATTGATGATTCAACAACATTGATAAATACAGATAATTTCGGAAATATAGAAAGTTCCGTTATTGTTGGTATGGTACGTCCTATCTCTGTAAAAGGAAACTTGGAAAGTATTTGTGGAAAATATCGAGGAATTCAAGGTCATCATAACTCATGTTACTTGGATGCCACTCTTTTCAGCATGTTTACATTTACTAGTGTTTTTGATAATTTATTATTTAGGTATTAATTAAATATTTATTCTTTTATTCTTTATTTTTTATTGAAAATAAAATTGAAAATAAATGATATTTTATTTTTCAGACCACCAAATGAAAAAGATTGTCCGCAGTACGAAGAAGTACAAAGAGTATTACGCGAAGAAATTGTAAATCCACTTAGAAAAAATATGTTTGTGAGAGCAGATCGAGTGATGAAGCTTCGAACTTTACTTGAGAAATTATCGTCTGTATCCGGGCTTACTAGCGAAGAAAAAGGTATTTCATTAAAAATATATTTCGATATTTTAAAAATTAAAATTATTATTATTTAAATCCGTGCAGATCCTGAAGAATTTTTAACTTCTTTGGTTGCACAAATTTTGAATGCTGAACCATTTCTTAAATTAAGTTCTGGTCAAGATGCATATCATTACCAACTTTTTGTTGAAAAAGATGATCATTTAAATCTTCCAACTGTGCAACAATTATTAGAACAAAGTTTTCTTACAAGTAACATAAGATTGAAAGAAGTTCCTTCATGTCTTATTATACAAATGCCACGATTTGGAAAATCATTTAAGATGTATCAAAAAATTCAACCTACATTGTTGCTTGATGTAACAGACATAATTGAGGATTGTAGGTATTGTTATAGTATATATATATATATATATATATATTTATATATTATTGATATGACACATTTCAATGTTGTAATTATTTTTTTATCATTTTCTTTTATATACAGCTCCAAGACAATGTACTGTTTGCGGAAAATTAGCAGAATATGAATGTAAAGAATGTTTTGGACAATGTGGCGTTGGACTTGAAAGTATTGCTTTTTGTTTGCAATGTTTAGAAAAGGTAAAATAAAGAATATTTAGAAAGTATAATAGATAAAAAAAAAAATTATTTTAAAAAATTCTTTTAGGTACATCGACATGAGCGAAGAACAAATCATGAACCAAAGAAGCTTGTAGTACCAATGGAATTCGCTATTTTACAAGAACACTGTCCAGTTCCACGATTGTATCTTGAATTATCGGCAGTAGTTTGTATCGAAACTTCCCATTATGTATGTTTTGTAAAATGTGGTTCTGGTTCTGAAGCTCCATGGTGTTTTTTTGATTCCATGGCAGATAGAAAAGGTTTCAATCACATTTAATAAATTATATTAAATCACATTTAATATATTGTATCATTACTATTAATTTATAAAATTTTTCTTCTACTTTTAGGAGAACAAAATGGTTACAATATACCGGAAATGGTTCCATGTCCGGATTTTCCATATTGGTTAAGCGAGGAAGGTGGAAATTATTTAACTGAATTAACAGACGATCGTCATCTACCGGAACATGCAAAACGACTGTTGTGCGATGCATATATGTGCATGTATCAATCTCCAGATGTTATGATGTACAAATAAATTAAAATGCCTGATAATATAGGTAAGTTAGGTTTAAAATTATTATTTTTAATAAAAATAGGCATAATGTTTGTGCTTATTGCTTTATTTTATGTAAATTTATATAACAATAGTAAAATTTATTCACAAAAACTTTATACTAAAAGATAAAAGGAAAAGAAAAAATTAAAAATTTTATCAGCTCATAAAGTTTATTCAAATGCAGAAAAACATGTAATCTTAAGGGAACTAAGGTTATACATATATATTATACAAATTATATGAAAATCACGATTTTCAATCAAAAACTAGTAATCTAACTCGGATATAGTACTGGTTTTTAAATTCACGAGATATATTCATTCATATATATATATATTTATCAGTGACATAAAATTAATATTTTTCATACTATACGAAAATTATTAGAAAATTTACTATACTATTGTAAAATTTATACATATATTGCACAATCTAAATTAATCATCAAATTTTATCAGTTTGTTGAAAATGAATTCAAAATATTGAATTAATATCTTGATAATTTACAAAACTGAATATTGTATTGATACATTAAGAATATATATTTGTCAAAAGTCATATATGAGGTATAAAATTTTATACGAAAAGCTTATCAAAACGTTATTATATGACTGATTTTTATAGCAAAGAGCACAAACAATTAATAAATCTTTTATAACTTAAAGATATAATGACTAAGATTAAGAAATTCTGCACTTTTAGATCTATTGTTGCTCTAATAATTTTTGTACTCCCATTTTAATATCAGATTAAATCTATTTTTTAATTTAATTATTTTATTATTATAATAATCTTAAAGAAATCTAATAGAGCAACTTAGCACAATAACAACAACAATTTAAAATCCACTAAGTTCATTACGTTTTTATATAAATAATGATAAAGATCTTTTTGATATCTTAAACTTGAATATTTTACATAGAATGAAAATCTAGATCTTAGATTTGTACAAATTTAATTAATGTGTAGCAGATTTATATACTTAATGCATCTCTGATAATAAATGTATATATGAAAATTATAAAGTCACAAAGAAAAATATTATTTCAAAATCTTACAAAATTTTCAAAACTATTAGATTTTTTCTTGACTACAATTACTTCAATATCATATAAAAAAAGATAAAAGAGAATTTTTGTTAGACTTAAGTCTGAAAGAAATATTATTACAAGTGAAAATAAACGAAATAATTATGAAAAATTTGAGATGTATCATTGTATAAGTTATGTAATAGATAAAATTTAATGTTCATTCATGCCTTTGTGGCAAAACTAATAAAGATAGTGACGAAGTTTGTATAAACATGTATTATGAATTTAGTATCTGTCTTCATCTTCATCCATAGCAAAGTCACTGCCAACACCAGAATCTAATACGTAGAGAGGACTGTAAACATATACATAAAAATAATAGTGATTAAGTAAACAAATGTGATATTGAAATATAAATACTTACTTTATTGCTCTGCATGGAAAAAACACAATACGTTTTAGCTTTTTATTATAGAAGAAATAATTAAAAGACCATAAGCATCCATCTTCTCCAAATGGATCAGATGCAAAATCTGGATTGTAACTAAAATTTTCATATTCTCGATTTATTTAATATATTTTGCAATTTATTTCTATAAAATTAGAGTAACAAATATATATATGTTGAATATAAAATGATTCAAGAATTTACCTATAAATATCACATTCGTTTAATGATATTTCGTCATCAATGGCAGCCCAAAGTGCCGTTCGTAAAGTACGATAATGGTCTCCCGCAGTTGCACTCAAATTACTGTCTACAGCATTCATGACCCATTGCAAGCTCGGCTCTTTACTGAATTCATGACTTTTAGCATCAGAAAAATCATAATCTGGATGAAAAGCAGAATTCAAAGTAGCAATCAAATAGAATAGTGTTTTTCTACTGATTGTATCACATAATGGACCATCTTCATCACCAGAAATACTGCGACTATAGCAAAAATATATCTATTAAATTAATGTACAGATAAGTTATTATCAGAAATATTAATGTATTTTATAAGATATTCTAGATTTTTATAACTTTTTACATATATTTAAACATGAATTTTATTTCATATTAAAGAAGATAATATTCATATTTATTATTTTATTACATTTCATTTTTAATTTTTAATACCTAAAGTATCCTTGAGCAGGGGATGTTCCTAATGATGTTTGTGGGGGTGATAAAGCTTGAAGATCATGTGGAGTAAAACCTTGTTCTGCATTGAAACGTTTATATAGCTGTTTATCATTTCCAGCCATTTTGCAAGAGTAGCTCTCTATTCTGTGGATGAAAAAAATATAATGTTTAGGATTGTTTTAAAGGATAGAACAATTCAATAAATTTTGATCCAATTATCTTACCTGCCTATTATTTTGCTGTCTCCAGTCTTGATGGACAAGGCACTGTTTATGGCTTCAAAACGTGTACTCTCCAGCAATTTCATCTTGTCAACAACAGTAGTTTACTTATACGTTGTGTAAGAACAGTGTCTCTGTACTGGATACTCTTGGTGCATCTCTCAGTCAAACACTTTTGTCATTAATACTCCATTAGATAGGAGTTGATGACCTTTAATGTGTTTTTCGACTAAACTTGACCTCGTTTCTCAGTCGGACGGTCAAGGGATGTTCAATATAATCGAAAATTTAAAAAACTTCTACGACATCGAAGACTTATTGAGTCTTTGTACATCTTTTTTATATATATGAAAATTCCTTTCCTCTTTGAGTGTACGAAATTAATCTTGGACGTAATGATTTTTCCCGCGGCGCCGAGCTTGTACATCACAGATCTCTAATTAAAGATATCGAGACGAATATACGTCCGTGCGCAATCCGATTTCAGCAATCGGTTCTTAGATTAAACTTCAACTGTGATCAGTGTTAGCTTCTCGTGCTACGCAAATGACGTGCAAGTTAAAGAGAGGGAAAACGGAGTAAAGGATAGGCGACTACCCTTGAGAAACAAAAGACGCCGTTTTTTAGGTCAAAAACTCGCGCTAAACAGAAAGTTGATGGCGAACGTGCTATAAAGTCGACAGAAAACAATGAATCGGGCTTGTTTATTGGAAATCAGCTAAACAAAGTGACTAAGAAATGTTATATGTCCGCTACTGATGAAAACAATCCATAATTACAGACATTGTTGTCACTATCACTCGAATTATCACGGTCACTGTTAAACAAAAGCACCCAAAATTCAATTAAACTCCGATGCAATAATCAAAAATCGACAAACTTCAACTCTTTTCGCTCCTGTTTCGCACCGTTTACTAATTATTTGCGTTTCGATATTAGTACACTTATATGCAACAACGAATATATGCGTTCTACGTGACAGAAATAGCACAGCGAAGCGTCTTAAATCCTTCTCTCTCAGATTCTGTTTCTCTTTCTTTTACTCTTTTATATCACTTCCCCTCGCTTCACCTCTTAATCCATATATGTTTTTAGTGTGGATATGTACATGAATTTTATTCAGCCAATCAAAAGCCAACGATAAAGATGTGTATGTTAGGACACGATGCAACGAGTCATATACTACCTTTGGATATGTATAGAGTTGCGTACATGATTCAATTCTAGTTCGCGTATTCGGTTTGATTCTAACCTTGCAGAATGCTGATAGGAATTCGAATTTGTTGGTAAAATGTCAAATCGTTGGGGCAGCGACTATGTGGTTACCGAGCACCGTGATTTACAGGTAGGTTATTTCATAAAAAGAAAATATATATTTTAATTTTAAATATTATAATATACACTTGTTTTTATTATTAAATTATTTTTATTTTGTATATGTAGGCTAATACTATGGCCGTGGATGCGACGGGTAATTATGTATTACTTGCCGGGTAAGTAATAAAAAAAATAGTTTATATTTAGTGTATAATTTCTTCTAATGTTTATGTATTCTTTAACTTTGCTTCTTTTGTTTACGTATCTTTAGACGCAGATGTTTTGCGGTAAAACACCTTGACGAAAGTCTTGATATATTAAAAAAATTTCAAAGACAGAGTAAATATGAAGTTGGCTCTGCAGAATGGAATCCTACAAGTATAAATTGCCATCTTTGCGCTGTATCGGTTAGATATTAAATCTGTATATTGTAAACAACATTATAAATATACTTAATTGAATTTATATTTTAGAGCAATACACGTATTGAAATATTATCTCTTATTGGAACTGGTAGTTATGACTTACAAACAACAAATAGTCTAAAAGCACATACAAGAGTTGTGAGTGATTTAAACTGGCATCCTAAAGAACCAGAAATTATTGCTTCTTGTAGTATTGATACATTTATACATATATGGGATATAAGAGATCAGAGACGACCTTGTTTATCTTTATCTGCAGTTGGTAAATATAGAAATTATAAAAACCATAAAGTGATGATTATGACAAAATAATTTATAAAAGTTTAAAGATATATATTTTTGAATATGTTAGCTGGTTCTTCTCAAGTAAGATGGAACACTCTTTCTCCCAACATACTGGCAACAGCTCATGATGGAGATATTAAAATATGGGATCAAAGAAAAGGAAATAGTCCTATGCAATATATAGCTGCTCATCTAACAAAAGTATAAATTATTCTTGCAATACCCTTTTAATAAAATATAAATTTTTATAAGATATTTATAAACATTGAAATTATTTTAGATACATGGTTTAGATTGGTGTCCATTTCAACAAAATCAATTGGCAACATCTAGTCAAGATTGTACTGTGAAGATCTTTGATATCAGTAATCCACGAAGAGCTGAAAGCATTTTAACAACAAATTCACCAGTATGGAGGGCAAGATATACGGTAAAGAAAATCTTACATTAAAAAAAAAAGTAAAATTTATTTCTATCTATAAAAAGTAATTTATCTAGCCATTTGGAGAAGGATTGGTAACAATAGTAGTACCACAATTACGACGAGGAGAAAATAGTTTATTATTGTGGAATACAACAAATCTCAATGCTCCTATTTATACTTTTGTAGGACATACAGATGTTGTTCTTGAATTTCAATGGAGACATCAAAAATTAGGTGTGTATTACATAAATATATTTATAAATAAAAAAAAAAATAAACAATATATTTATAATTTGTAGAAAATAGTGATTTTGAACTAATTACATGGTCAAAAGACCAATGTTTAAGGATATATAAAATTGATCCTTTTTTAAAAAAAGTAGGTATTTTTATATATGTTATTACAAAAAATAAAAATAATTAAATTAAAAATGAAAATATTTATTTATAAAAATTATGATAAGTATTATGATATAATACTATTTTAGTTATGTGGACATGGTATAGATGATAGTACATCTATTTATACTCAGTATTCTGAAGATAATAATTTACGTATGTATTTTTTATTTATAAATATAATACATTTATTATTTTATTTAACTAATATAATTGTGATTAATATAGGAACATTACAATCTGTCCAACAATTACAACTTAATGATAGTCAAACTGATCGCGAAATGAATTGTATGACAACAAAAGTAGATGAACCTATATTGAATTCTGAAGCAGATATATATATTGAAAATAATAAAGAAATATCGTCTCCTACACAACCAAAGACTCTGCAACAAGAATTTTCATTAATAAATATGAACATACCAAATATAGAGGTAATATATATGGATATAATTAGAAATATAATAGACATAAAGTTAAATATTTTTATTATTATTATAGGTCAATGCAATGGATGCTGTAGAACGTAGTTGTACAGTAACAGCATCTAATAAAAGTTATAATGTGATATTGAAAGTAAATTTCCCTCCAAATTATCCATATAGTGCACAACCTACATTTCAATTTTGTCCTGGGACAACAATTGATAATGCAACATTAGCAAAATTGTTGAAAGTTTTAAAGCAAACTGCTCAACAACGTGTTAAAAAAAACAGATCATGTTTAGAACCTTGTCTTAGACAATTAATTACAACATTGGAACAAGTAAAAGAAAATTTATTTTTCAGATCAAACATTCATCTTATATAATGTCTGATGTTTTTCCTATTTCTATAGACATGTAAAAAAGATGAAAATGAAAGTACTCATTTAGGATATGACATTCAAGACAATGCGAATTTTTTAAATTCTTCTAATATGTATACAAATTATCAAGATGCCTATATACCATTTCCTAGAACATCTGGTGCAAAGTTTTGTTGTGTAGGTATGTAAAAAAAAAAATTTAAAAAAAAAAGAAATAATAGCAAAAAATATCTTACATTAGGATTTTATTATTTAATGCATTATTTTGTAGGTATACTTGTATGTTTTGGTCGTGCTTCATATACGAGAAGATCATCTATGAAGCCTGAGTGTACAACACCTAGAGCACTTTCTGCATTAGGAAATGGAATAGGCAGTGGAGAACATTTTATACATATGTATCCAAATTCTTATGTACAGTCAAATGATAACATTCCTATTAGTTCCTTTTATTTTCAAGACCGAGTATGTATAACATTTTTTGTAAAAACGATAATATAAATTCATAAATTACATTAAATATTTTCGAATCAATAGAAAATGAATCGTGGATTACATAATACAAATAGAATGACCTATAGATCATGTTGTAAAAATTATCACTTTATGGTGATGATATATGATGCCTCTTCATTATTTTTCGTTAATAAAGAACTTGCCGAAAAATATGTGTGAGTTCAATAACTATTTTGTATTCATTAGTAAAATTTTCAAAAAATAATTTTTTGATTTTGTTTTATATTTAGTATTAATATCACCGATATTCCGGCAATGTGTCAATATAATGCAAATGTTGCTGCATCATTAGAACGTGCTGATTTAGTTCAAGCATGGTGTTTAGCCGCTCTTGTGATATCGCAACCAATTTCAAATATTGGACAAAATTCATGTCAGTCACCTGACATCGATGCTCCATGGCATTTGCATCCTTTTGGTCAAAATTTAATTCATTCTTTGTAAGTAATATGTATATCATTTACAAAATAATTAGAATATCATACATTAATTTGTTTTTAGAATACAACATTATGCTAAACAATCAGATATTCAAATGGCAGGAATGCTCAGTTGTGCTTTTAGCTATCGTTCAGAAAATCCTGATGTTGCTCAAACACGAAGTAGCAAATCCATTAACATCAGTGTAAGTATACTATAATTATTTTTTAAATATTGAAATGTTCTAGCATGGTTTGGCACAAGCACTATATTTCTTATAGCATCATTAATAGTTAATACATTACATGTCTTGATCATATTTTGTCTTCTGTTCACGAAACATACTGAACATCTTAATATTTAAGATGATATCTTCGAATATAATCATCTTATTCCACTGTTCATATTTCAACATTAACTTCTCAAACTACAGTATATCACATTTTTCATATTTCGCACACATTTTTTTCTTCTGATGCATGAATATGTGCAATTTAAATATCTTATGATACGACGGTATTGTATGGATATATCTATAATAAATTTAATTATAGTATATATCAAAATTTAAATAGATCATACTATACCGACGTAATTTTTTATTATTTTATTTCAGTATTTTTTTTTTTATTATATTTTTTAAAAATTACCAAATGATTGATGTTTTGTTATCTTTGTTATAGAGGCTTTCTACAGGAAAATGGTGGTTAAAGGTAAGGCATGGTTTCCGAATTTTCTAAGTTTGTACGTGTTTGAAATGTTTTGGTTCTTAGGATTTTTCTTATCATGGTGATATTTGTTACTGTCTTACAGCATCGGAGTGGAAGTGTCATGATGCCACAAAGCATGTAGGTTTGGCTCTGCTTAATATTTAAAATGCCAAACTTTTCAATTTCGCATCTAATAACTATTTTATATTATAACTAATACCCATAAAATCATGTTAGTAGTGATTAATCATATGTGATGTACTGTTTGTTGTATTTATATTTAGAAATTTCATACAGAAGACAAACATCTTTATGCAGAAAAAGATCATAGACATTATACGTTTATCTACATATATGTATTTTGTGTACATTATATTTTTATTATTTACTTAAAGTTTATGAATCAATTTGTAGCTTTATATATCATTTGATATATCTTTTTAGCCTGGTGGTTCTCCATATCATACAATACATTTAGCCGATACTACATTGGAAGGATGGAACTTCCAAAATTTGAAGCAACATCGATCTAATTCATGGTCTGATTCTCTTGATGACTTAAAATTAATTCAAGATACATTTGGAGATTCTGTAAAAAGTATTAGGTATTTGTAAAATTTTAATTCAAGATTATATAATTTTTTTATGAATTAAACATAAACGTTGATCGTGTAGGTTACTCGATGAAAAATATACTACTCTTTATGATGGTTATAAAAAAGCATATGCCGAAGTGTTACATAGATGGCGATTATTAGATGCACGTGCACAAGTATTAAAACACGTAAGCACAACTCCATTAGATACACACAAAGGCGTCGAATTTCAGAGTGAATGTCAATTGTGTGGCAAAGTTAGCAGAGGGCCTCAATGTATGAACTGTAAACGATTAGCATTGGAATGTGTAATTTGTCATATCTCTGTTAGAGGTAAATTTAATTTCATATAAAATATTTTTAAATTTAATTTCATAAAATCTTTCTTTTTCTTGCGATAAAATATATAGTACAATTATTATATATATATGTATATATATATATATATATATATACATGTTTAGGTCCAAGTAATTTTTGTATATTTTGCGGACATGGAGGTCACACACAACATTTGGCGACATGGTTTGCTACTAAAACATTGTGTCCTACGGGTTGTGGATGTTATTGCTTGCAGGAAAGTTCTGCTCTTTTAAAATTGTAAATAAAAGATTTAAAAAATTGTACATAATTGTGAAAAAATATTAGGATATAATAAATAGGATATAATAAATAGTATTTTAAAATATAATATAAACATAATATCTTTAAAATCATCTGTAATTTTCCGTATTATCACTTTTTAGTAAATTATTTCAATGAACTTGTTTCAATAAATATTTCTTCTAATTCTTTCATTTCAATTCAAAGAAAATAGAATATTCACAATATGTGTTATATAAAATAAAAAAATATTAAATAAAACTATATATATATATATAATTTAATGGTATATATATTAGTATGCGACGAATTTTTTCAAGATATGCTTCTCTAATAAGTCTTTTTTCTATTTTGTAACAATTTTTCCAATACAGTATATTTTTTTTGTTTAAAGAAATCGTAAATTACGCCAAATTAGGCAAGACCATTTAATTTAACTAATAATTAATTATTTTATATATAATAAAATATTTTAATCTTTTATTTTATATATTATTACCTTTATCAAAAAACTAACTTCTAGTGAAATTAGAAGAACTTTTTTCTTTGTCATTTATACAAAAATGATTAAACAAGATAACTTTACTTAAAAAACGATATTTTTTACATAAATTTTTTACATAAAAGATATCTATATTGAAAACAATGAATGAATAATTATAAAGATCAATAATTGATTTATATTAAAACATCGCATTCTTATTATTTGTATTATACAAAAAAAAGTACATCAGAGCCTTTGAATTTAAATAGTAACTAATATCGATAATAATCAGCTTTATAAGGGCCTTCCTTAGGTACACCAATATATTTGGCTTGATCTTCTGTTAATTTGGTCAACTTCACACCAAGATGATCTAAATGCAATGAAGCAACTTCTTCATCTAATTTCTTTGGTAGCATATAAACTCCAATAGGATAAGATTTAGATTTGGTCCATAATTCTATTTGTGCCAAAACTTGATTCGAAAATGAATTGCTCATCACGAAACTGGAATGTCCTGTAGCACATCCAAGATTAACTAATCGACCTTCTGCAAGGAGGATAATATGTCTGAAAATGATGAATAAAATGTGATTTAAAAGTGTCACGAAACCGATTAATAAAAATATATATAAGATAATTCTCTCACTATTGAAACCAAAGAAAATCTCAAAAGTCGATATCGAATGTTTTGTCATTTAAATATCTTCGGTGTCACGTAACATTGGATCGAATTACTAAGAAATAGTGGTTCCCAAACATTTATAAATTATAATTATTATAATACATATTTTAACTTTTTTATTTTTTATATCTTTTAAAATTTTTCATTTATATATGTAAGCGAAATTTATTATTTATTTATTATTATAAATTATTATTTATTATTATAAAATAACTATAAATCGAAAATAAGTTTTAGTTTATAAATAAATGTTTGAGAATCACTTCTATCTTGCTCATCGTTACTAATTTGTGATTTATTACCAATGTGATATCATTAGACATTTAAATCAAAAATGAAATATTCGATATCAACTTTTAAAATTTTCTTATCGGCATTTCCTTTGGATTCATTAGAGAAAGAATGTATTTAACTATCGAGAAATGAAATATGAATGTTTTTCTTTGAATAATTTTATGATATATAATTTAATAATATAGAAATTATTTTGATTAGTTAAATTCTAAATGTAAAACTATTAATGTACCTTTTATTTTTCAATTGATATCTATCTACTTGTGGCTTAATGTTTACTTTTTCAATAGCATTTTGTTTAAGCCATGTAACATCGATTTCGCAATCGAAATGGCCAATATTGCAAATTATAGCATCTTCTGGCATATTTAGAAAGTGATTGCTCGTTATAATATGTTTGCAACCAGTACTGGTAACATAAATGTGTCCTTTTCGTGATGCTTCATCCATTGTCGTTACCTGTTGACGTTAAAATTTTATATTAAAAATTATATTATATTAAAAATTCATCGATTTTTATTAAAATTCTTAATTAATGATTTAATTATATTTTATATTTTATATTTTTATATTTTATATTTAAATATTTAAATTATATTTAAATATTTTATATTTTATAATTAGATTCTGACTTATTAAGCTTTCAATCACCTCATATCCTTCCATAGCTGCTTGTAATGCATTAATGGGATCAATTTCTGTAATTATTACACGTCCACCAAATGCCTTAAGACTCTGGGCACAACCCTTTCCAACATCTCCATATCCAGCAACTACACAGATCTTACCAGCGATCATAATATCTGTCGCTCGTTTAATACCATCGATCAAGGATTCTCTGCATCCATAAAGATTATCGAACTTACTCTATTCGATAAAAAGTATTAAAAATTATTAAAACTATAATACATTAAAAACTAGATGGATTTAAACTTATTTAATTCTACTACATATTTTTTTAATGAAGTTTATTTTGCAATAATTTAACGGTTTCTTTTTTTTTCTTTTAAGAAAAATACTCTTTCTGTTTTTTTAAATAAAATATAACAAACCTTCGTTACTGAATCGTTCACATTTATCGCAGGAACTTTCAAAGTGCCTTCTTTCATCATGCGATACAGGTTATGCACACCGGTTGTAGTTTCTTCAGAAATACCTCGGCATTCCTTAAGATATTTCGGAAATTTGTCGTGCACCAAGTTAGTCAAATCTCCACCATCATCTAGAATCAAGTTTAATGGTTTTCCATCTTTAAATAGTAGAGTTTGTTCTATACACCATATATATTCTTCATCGGTTTCGCCTTTCCAAGCATATACGGGAATTCCTGCCTTCGCGATAGCAGCAGCTGCATGATCTTGTGTGCTGAATATATTACACGAGGACCATTGAACCTATCGATATAATAGCAATAATAGATCAGTAAAATTTATTATTAAAGATATTAAAGTGTTTGATGTGTTTCATGTGTTAAGATAAAATTAATATATTTCGTAATACAATATATTAACAATTTATCTTTTCAGATTAAATTTCGATATATTAAATTTCATTTTCTTATATTTTTTATTTATAATTATTTTATTTTCTTTTTTTTTTTTAATTAATCATACTGATAATAAAAACCGAATTCTTTAAAAGAGATTATTAATATTATGTTTTTATTGCGTAAAAGTTTAAGATATGTATCTTCTATTTCAAATTTTAAATAAATGTAAAAGTGTATTATGTTTCATAATGTTAACATTTGATCTAAGATTATGATTTGAAAAACTTTCCGATACAATTGTCGATGAATGTTACAATAACGTAAAATCATTATCTATGACACGAATCTGTATACATAAATGCGTATTTTTAATCTTTTTCTCTCGTATTCTGAATATCTAATAAAAAAATCTCGGAATGGCATAAGGGCAAGAGAAATATTTTTAGATACATGATACACATAATTTTCTCTAATATATGATATATCGCAATTTAAATTCGTATTTCTTTCAAAGAACATCTTTAATCATAAATGATATTTTGTTTTATATCATTTAATTTTCATAAATTTTAATATCACATACTTTTCATTTGTCAATATTAGTACAAATAGAAAATACATCATAAATGATTTGAAGATGGAGTAATTTATAAGTATCAAATTTTGCTTTGATTAAAATTAGAAATAGAAAAAGATAAAAAATTTAAAGTATAAAATGCAAACAATAATAATAAAATACATCGAACGAACCTCAGCTCCTAATTCAATGAGAGTTTCAATAAGAACCGCAGTTTGCACTGTCATGTGTAAGCAACCGGCAATTCGTGCGCCTTTTAAAATTTTTTGAGGACCATATTTCTTTCTGATAGCCATAAGACCAGGCATCTCTTGTTCTGCTAAAATAATTTCTTTTCGTCCCCATTCCGCCAATGTCAAATCGGCTATAATTATAAAAATGATTTTATTAATCGAAAATCTCTGTTCAATAATTCATGAAATATTGGAGTCAACTTCATTTTATGATATTTTTAAATGTTTCAAGTTTTTCAATCAAATGAAAACAAAGTTTTTTTATATTTTATCCTGTCATCATTCTATTTATACAATAAGAACCAATAAATTAATTATAATTTAGTAAAAATTCAATCATATAGGTTAATCACTGATAGTACATTATTTTATCAATGATGATTTAACATTTTTTTTATAATATTTTATTATATTAAATTCTATCAGTATGATTTTTAAAATAATAAGTTTTTATCATTAGAAAACGAAGTTACTCCAAAATAATAAACACGTGTCTGACTAATATAACTCCAAAACTGATAACATCATTATAACTTACCAACTTTAAATGCAGGTTTGGAAGACATTTTTTTAAAAGAAATAACTATTATAAAATGATAGAGATAATTACAGAACTTGAATTATAGATAAACGATTAATAAACAAATCCTATATGTTTCCACCGGCAAGCTGCAGTATAACTACTTTTAGGAAACATGTTACAATCTTATTTTAACAAACTCCGCTAGGGATCGTAACTATTTATTGATCACGTGAGTAAGTTTTGAATTTTAGCGGGAGAATAAAATATCTAAATATTTTTATAAAAAGAAGAAAAGGAATAAATATAAAAATACAATACATAAATTATTATATTTATTAATAAATTACTTCTAAGATTAATAAATTTAATAAAAATAATTTATGTTATAATATTGTAACAACATATTTTAGGAATATTTTAGAATATTACAAATAATGGAAAATTAAATGTGACAAATGAATTTTCGATATTGTTATTTTTTAATAAAATAATTAAAAATTGTTTTCTATTTATTGCTGGATTAAGTTTCCGTTTGTATCTCAACACAAACGAAATCGTATCAAAACACTTGCATTAATTATCAGGCAATATTTTGCGAGATTATTATCCAAAGATACATCATAAAAACTAGAATATATCTATTTTTTTTTATTTTAAAAATTAAGATATATTCGAAACAAAAACGATGAAAGTATAACATCTCATATCTTAATCTATAATCGCATCAAAACTAAAGATAGACAAGGAAAGTAAATAGTGGAAGAAGGATAAAGATAGAATAAAAATTAGGGAATCAGCGCCATCTTTAGAATGCCGCAAATGAAACTCAATATGTCAATAAATAAATAAGAATTAACTATCAATGCCATCTCTTGAATGCTAAAAATATCTTTTTTTAGATAGGATAAGTTAGAATAAGAATTGAGACTCAACGCCATCTCTTGAGTACTTTCAAAAACATTAATTTTTCGAAGTTGTTTCTAATAATCAAAAGATGGTACTGAAGGTCAATTCTAATTTGCTTTCCTTGTCTACTATGAGTTTCATTTTCGGCACTCTACAGATGGCGCTAATTCCCTAATTTTTACTTTATCTCTGTCCTTCTTTCATTATCTACTCTCCTTGTTTATCATTATTCCGCAAACTTTCATTTCTAAAGAAACGATCCAAGTGAACCTTTTTCCTTAATTTCTATCGTTTAAAGTTCTACATATATCGAAATTTAATTATTAATAATTTGATAAGGAATATAACAAATATGATTAGTTTCATCCCATGGTCAAGAAAGTATAATCCAGATCAGCGAAAGTTGTCCCATCTTGAAGCATTTGTCTACGAAACTCTTTAGCCTCTTTCTTTTCATCGTATAACACTGGATCCTTGTCGATTCGCGTCAAATTGGGTAACATAGCCAAAATAATTTGCCTATAAGCAGCTTCTTCTTCCATTTCTCTCTCACCTATCACGGGATTCTCCATAACGATCAGCGTTTCCAATGCCGGCAAGCAGCTTAATTTCTCCAATTCAGAAATTTTTGTTATCTCGTTGTTTCGTAGATTCAGATAATTAAGTTTGGCGCATCGCGCGTCAAATCCGGACAGATTCGATATCTTGTTGCTTCTCAGATGTAGAATTTTCAAATTGACCAATATCTCTAATCCTTCCAACTTTTCTATTTGATTCTCCCCTAGATACAATCGTATCAATCCCGGAAAGAATATACCGCTCGTCGTAGTAAGAATGTTTCCACCGATTTCAAGAGTCTTCAAGTTCTCGAGTTCGTACGGGTTCAAAGTGATCTCCTCTATGTTATTGTGATTCAATTCCAGACATTCGAGAAACTTATGGGAGATGCCCGATGTGCTGTTCAATTTGTTATTGTTCAATGTTAAAACCTATAAAGTAAAGTAGAGAGAAAAAAAAAAAAAAAAAGAAAAAAAAAAGTAATTCTATATTTGCGCGCGAGATGAAAAATTATTTCTTTTTTTTTTTTCTTTTAATGAAAAGATTTATTATATGTGATTTATATCAACCTGAAGATAAGGCATGGGATCCAATTCTGCGGATTCCACTTGATTTTTATCAGCTTGAAGCATCAGAAGATATTTCATGGACGAGAGAACGCGAAGAGCCTCGTTAGTCAATCTATTTCCGGAGACGTTCACGTAGAGCACGTATTTGAACATCGGTATAATCCTTATGTCCGTCAAGTCCCTGTTGGACGCGTTCAGGCCGAGATAAGCGTAGCCAAGCCCGGATTCGCATTTTCCCAACGTGTGAAGGCACTCACCAGCCTCCGTCTGTGTCAAAACATTTGTTATATCCTCGAAGGTGGATGGCAATGGTTCGATATACAAGTCGTCGGCCTCTCCCTTTTCCTCCTCTTCCCCCTCCATTTCGATCAAATTTTTCCCTTCCTTCGTTAAGAGGAAAACGGATATTATAATTAACCTTTTCTTTTCCCCTTTTCACGATCGTAGGTAGGCTTTTAGAACAGAGGATAAAAGATTCTCGTTCACTTGTTTTTTCGCCGATAAATGAAAATAAAAAAAAATAGAAACGAGTCGCGAGCGAATGAATTTATTTTTGTATGTGATATAATATAAAATTCGAGCGAACGAGATGAAGAGAGTGATAGAAAAATATTAACGAGTTCTGATACACCTCGTTTCGTCATCCCATTTCAGCCTGTAACTCCTCTCGGTGGGTTTCTTTCGATTCATTATGTCACGCAATTTCTTCAGAAGGATGAAATTCTCCCTCATGATACGATATTGCTTCTCGCGTTCCAATTGCAATCCTTTTGCGTTGAGAATCACGTGAGGCCTGCTTTTCGGCGGGTCCACGTCGATCGCGTGAGTGGCTCTCCTCACCTGCAAAATTTTTTAATTATTTTTATCGCGTTCAAAGAAAGTATATGGTCGAACAAGTTTTGTTTACGTTTGAACGATGTCGCTCGTAATCTTCGGGCCTCCACATCGACGACATTATTATTATTAACCTTCAGGCAGAAAAAACTCGTCCCCATAAACGTTTACGACCGACTCGAGTTCGCCCGTTGTTTGCTTTACCAACTTTATTCGTCGCGAGTATCGATCAAACTAACTTCGTTTCGTTTCGCCGAGTTTCGGACGAGGCGCTATTTCCCTTGAATTACAATATTACCCTTCTCACTTATTTTTATTTATCTTATATAATAATAATAATAATAATAATAATAATAAAATATCGTTCGACATATTTTTTTTTTCTAAAATTTCTCAAATAAAACCTGTATTAAAATTTGGGATTAGGAAAAATTTTCGAAACGATTGTTGTTCGAACGCGAAATGGAAAAATCTAATATTATCCCCGTGCGCGTTTGAGCAGGATAATTATTATCATCGAAAAATATTGTTACGAGGAGAGAAACTTCTCGTTGCTTCCACCGTTACGAAAGGGTAACACACGTGTGTGCGGTGTGTGCGTGCGCGTGTGTGTATGTTATGCACCGCTACGATATTCCCCGGCAGGGGAAACGGGATTGGCGGGCGAGACGGACCAATCGCGTTGCACGGGAGGCGGGGTGAATCCAATGCGGACGCGTGTT
>NW_006263462.1:156713-158004 GCF_000469605.1 Apis dorsata
TTTTTATCTTGCCCTCCTCCCCCCTGCCGCCCCATTTCATCGCAACTCCGCGGCGTAAATGCACGCGTGAAATTAATTTCGCCGTGCTTGGCATTCATGGCGACGATGCAGCCGACTGTCCGTGACGCGGAGGGATCGAAACCGGGCACGGCGATGGGATTAAATCGAATCTCGCCAACCTCGATGGATCCCTTTCTATACATAGGCGAAGATACAAAGCACTTACATTCGAAAGAAATTTTATTATTTTATTTAATCGAATTGAATGTGAAATATTATTAGATTTTTAAATTTTTACGACCTTGTGTAACGGTGAACTAAACGGTGTTAAATTGTTTTATTGATGGTTCAGGTAAAAATTGTTTCTTGAAAAATCATTGTTATTGCTCCATCCAGGGCACATCACAATCTTCGAGAATTTCGAATATTGGGGCAATAAACCCCTAATAAACCGTTTTTGGGACTGGATTTAAGGGATGCTATAAAACTGGGCAATAAAACTATAAAACTAAATATAAGGTAAACCTTGGAAAACAAACGGATCATAAAAATATTTCGAGCAATAGACAATATTCGACTTTCTTTTTTCATTCAAATTTTCCAAAATTTACAACTGCACGAGATCCTTGTAAATCAATTGTAAAATCCTAATTCTAAAACATTCTAAAACATTATCTCCAAACTTTCAAAAGTAATCTTTCGAAAAATATTAAATATATACATCGGAGGAAAGGAAAGCGAAACAATGAGAAGCAATTCAAAAATTGAGCATCTTAGTTTCATTTTTTAAAATTTTTTAAAATTTCGTTACTTTTACCGATTTGAAGGGAAATTGTCGTTGCGAAATACGAGGAGGAAGAAAGAAAAGATAAAGCAAGAAGCGTGTATATCCTGTAACACGGATCGTGCAAAGGATCGTCGATCTTAATCGCGGATCCTCGACAATGATCCTCTCAAACGGATGAGCCACTCGAGCAACGATGAAGATCTCTTCCCTCGAGGGGATACAGTGTTTCGAATAGGGACCCCCTGACACGTATTTCCCATATATATGGGGGATGCGGAGCCAATCCCTGCACTCACCGATCCTGATACAGTATATTACATTATCCTCCACTCTTTTTGCCTCGCCCATCCTTTTTGATCTTTGCCTCCTCGGCGGGATTCGCTTTCATCGAGTAGCGACCAGCTGAACGCGGAACGCTAGTTTTCCCCTTTTCCCAATGTTATTGCTATTATTACTGTTATTTTTCTTTTTTTTTTTTTTTTCCTTTTTTTTTTCCTCTCGGTG
>NW_006263462.1:158185-160744 GCF_000469605.1 Apis dorsata
GAATGAAGAATGGGAAAAATGGATTTTGACATTAAGTCAAATAGAGTTTAATGTTGAAGGAATTTAATTTTTATTTGATATTTGGTGCACAACAATTTGATTAAACGCTTGAAAAATCTTATTATCAGAATTTTCAAATTCTTGATTGTTCATTACTTTGGAATGACAAATTTAGATTAAAATTAAAAAAATAATAATAAATCGAAGATCTATTTTCGTTATTTATTTACGGAATTTTTTAAAATCGAAACATCGATATTTTATTTTATTTGCCAAATCACGTCGATGTTTTACAACGTTTCCGGGAAAAGATTAATAAAATCAATAAATAACGATATTAAACGAAATATTTTGTACAATTTTAATGAGACGAATCATTTTAATCGCGAAGGGTTAAATTTGCAATGTCTGTATAAAATTCGTCATTAGTCGATCCCTGGCTAGAACATTGTATGCCTGGTAAATTAGAGAACGCGCGAGAGAATTCTCGAGGCAACAATTTACCGCAACAACGGTTGTAAAATTCCGGTTGTAACGAAATTTCAGAGTCACCCCGTAACGGTAACGTTTCTCTGGCAGCAGGATGAATTTCGCGACGATGACGCTGGGCTTGGCCCCCACCATTTCTCCTTCTCGCGGGCTCATCCTCCTCGCGATTCGAACGTAGATACGGTGGGGGGAAAGAGGCGGATCGGTGGGCGTGGCCTGGCTCGAGACGAGAAAGATCGAAACTCTGCCGCGAGTTCGCGTCTCTCGTTAGTCTCCACTGAGACGTCGCACGGTGCAGTTGATACTCGTGTAATTCGGCGCTCGGTGCAAATTCCGATTTATTATATATTCTTGTGAAATCGCCCAATCGAGTCCATACCGTATTATTGCGAGAACGGAAGAGCAGTGCCAGCAAACTAGAAACGTGTCCCTAGATTGGATCGATTTTCGAAACGATTTTTGATTTTTTTTTTTTTTTTGCTCATTCGTTCCTCGAACAATACCTCGTGCAAAATGATGCACACTATGAGCGAACACACCGGTGGCACTGGAGGATTGGGCGTCAGCGTGCTCCCATTCGATGGGATGGGATTGTTCGAGCAACAACGGCCCAGATTTCTCTTCAAGATGCCTAAGGTGGTACCCAATCAGAAAGCCAAGTTCGAGACTGAGGAGTTATTTAGGAGGTTGAGTCGCGAGAGCGAGGTAAGAATTATTTTAAATAACGAATTTAAATTAAATTTTTTTTTTTTTTTTGATCTAGTTTTCGTTCTAGTCAAATGATATATATTTCATATATCTATATTAATTCGTTCAAGTAATTCGTACACATATAATAATCGTTTGTACGTATCGTTCTGTTTATAAATATCGTTTCGAAGCTATATTGTTCCACGATCGTTCGAAATATTTTTTTTTTTTTCTTCACCCATACGAATCACCGACATTAAACGAAACTTTCGAACGAAAGTTACGAGGAAAGGAATTTAATTCGGATTGAAGATTCGTGCGTTTGGAATGCTCGTTCCAATGGAATATCGTTTCTTCGAATTTCACGCGTCCCTCGTTCCGCTCGCGAAAATTAATTCGCGCCGTCGATTTCAATTCCTTCCGACGGATCGATCTCGATGGAATCGATCATCGTATTCATCACGCGTCGATCCATCCCAAATCAGGTCAAATTTTTTCCGCTGGAATTCGAAAATTGTAAAACATTTCTTTTTTTTTCTTTTCCCTCTCTAAACTTGCACAGGTCAGATACACCGGCTACCGAGATAGACCAGTCGAGGAACGCCAAGTGCGCTTTCAAAATGGTTGCCGGGAAGGTTATACGGAGATCGCGTTCGCCGCGACGGGCACCAATCTCCAGCTAGTTTTCGGCAACGCGTCCGGAAATTACGGCGGCGACATAAACGATTGCGATTTTGAGAAGGAGCGCGGCAAGGTAAGTGAAAAAAACATCCTTATATTTCTTCTAAAACAAATTTTCGATATTCACGAATTGTTGTTGACGATATTGCCTTTTAGTTATTCGATATCGTGAAAAATTCTGGATCCATAGTTCATTGAATCGAATGAATTTCTCGAAAATATTATACAGGAATTATAGAAATAACGCGGTTCGATCTGTGTTAACAATTAATCCAAGTTTAAATGATGGTTGTTTGTTTCACTCTAATTGGTGAATTGCGGTCGACAAATGAGGGAAGGGAGCTCGGACAGGATACGGTATACAGTTTTTCGTGTCCTTGGGCATCGTATGTCCAAGGGGTGTCGTTGGTGCTGGCGGGCGGACAATTTAGTATCCGTTTCTACCTCTCGAACAATGGTGTCACCGTGTCTCGGCGAAGAAGACATCGAGAGACATCCGGTCTCCCAAATTTTCTCTATCCCTGCGGGTGCTGAACGAGATTTACAGCGTAACGACAGCGCCTCTAGACCTTTAGGTCTTTATCATTTTTATTCTTTAGGGATCGAATCGAATCGAAATTAATTTAAAAACGAGTGCCTGGCAAAATTGAAAAATACTTTCGAGATTATTCGAGATATTTGTTTATTTTTTTTTTTTTT
>NW_006263462.1:160946-164427 GCF_000469605.1 Apis dorsata
TAAACTCGACTTAACAGGAGTCATATTCGTTGTACGTCGGCGCAAAGGAAGAGAGGGGCGTCGCCATCGCGATCGATATGAGCGTCGCGAATCCGCCATTTTCTAAAGAAGCACGCGTTAATAATAATAATAACAATTCCCTTTTCCACGATTTAATCGTCTTTTTCTTATTAAAAATCGAGGAGGAGGAGGAGAATTTTAGAAATAGAAAAAAAGAAGGGAAATACATTCGAAATATTTTTCGTTTAAAAATCTTCTCGAGATTGAAATGGTGCAAGTTTTTAGAAATTGGAAGGAGAAGGTCCTATTAACAGCTACTAGCGAGCCAATTAGCGTTTTTCGAAATCCGTCAAACAAGACGGGACTCTGTGCCAGATGCGTAGACGCTTCACAAGTCACCCGGTACATAATGGGTCATAAATCTTGCTCTACCTCTCTTGGGATCCTCCGAAGGGTGTGCGCAATGTTCTCTCCGGTTGAATTCTTTAACCAAAGTTTCGACTTTGTAGAAATTGGAACCTAGTTTCTTTTTTTCTTCTCTCTTCTTTAAAATCTCAAAATATCTCCCTGCAATAAATACGGATTCCAGATTGATCTAATATCAAATCCAATGTTAACGAATAAAAAGAAAGAAAAAGAATCAAATAAACCATTAAATTAATTTAAATTTGAACGCGCGAAATATATAAAAATTCGAGAGATAAGAACAAAATTATCGAGTTTGCAAATAAACCACTTAAACTAATTTAAACCTGAACGCGCAGAATACATAAAAATTCGAAAAATAAGAACGAAAGTATCGAGTTTCCAAATAAACCATTAACGTAATTTGAACGCGCGGAATACGTAAAATAAGTACACACAAAAACTCGAAAGATAAGAACGAAACGATCGTGTTTAACCGAGCAAGAAAGAGCAAGAGTGAAATGAGCAGGAGAGGCTGTTCGATAAGATCGACGAGAGAGGAACTTGGATCCCTTTTCACTTCGCAGCTCTTTACCTCGGCCTCTATCTCGCTCGCGAATCTCTCTGCCCTTAATTATTTCCTCTCGGCGGGGAACGAGCGCGAGACAATGACGGTGGACACGTGCAGCCGTGCGTCGGCTCTTTATTACGCCTCCCCCTCCTTCATTGTCCGATTAAAACAAAACCCGCGCGGTGGCCGCGGGTCGCCGTCGTGTAAACAACCAACGTCTCCTTTCCCTTTTATTTCGAGCATGGAAAAAAAAAAAAGAAGAAGAAGAGAGAAAGAAATAAACGATTCGTTAACCGCTTAGACTCTTCTCTCCCCTTATATCGGGATATATGATTCACGAATTTCCAAGTTTTGTCGCGCTATTGTCACGAATTTTAAGATTTTAGAGATGGATTTTAGAAATGGCGAATTTCATCCTAATAACTGCTAAATTTTAAACCGAGCTCGGTTTCGTTAAAAATATAAATCCTGAGAACTGTTGTTATTACGGTTCCTCGAACAGAGAAGGAGGGGGAGGGGGAGTCCATTCTCTTCTCTACCAATCGTAAAATCTTCTCACGAGGTAAAGAGAGGCCGATCAAAAAAAAAAAAAGGGATATCTTTTTCACAACATCGTAGCTTCTACAACATCTTTCAAATTCTATTCGCTCGCGCGATGATAGAAAAAAAAAAGAGAGAAGTTTCGAAATTATCGATTCGATATTCGAAGAAACGTTCTCTGTTTATGCACTCGATGCTGACCCTCGCACCGTTGACGAATGAATGCCTCGTCCATTGTGGACGCCGTTTGGCGAAAAGGCGAAGCGGCACCGCCTACCGAAAAACAAAAGAGCCGTCCAAATAGCTAGCCGTTTGTCTCGTAGCATTTTTAGTCCATACCAGTCATCGTTCCACCCTTTCCCGATTTTTCATACCCCTTTCGTTCCACCGGTTCGACGTTACATCTTGTTTTTTCCCCCTCCCCTCCTCTCTCGACTTTCTTCCATTCTCTCTCCATCCATTTTCCTCTCTCTCTCTCTCTATCTATTTCTATTATTCATCGTGAGCAACATGCAAATAAGCGGGCGAAAGGGTTGCACGGTGGAAAAAGTCGTGAACGAGACACGCGTTACAGTTTAAATATCGCCGTCCTATTATTCCTGGCGATAATGGGTCGGTCACGCCCCTGGCGAGCGAAAGGTGTCGAATGGATTTTTTGATATTTTTTTTCTTCTCTCTCTCTCTCTCTTTCTACGCGTGAGGTTCGCGTGAGAAAAATTAACGATGATTAAACGGTTCTTTTTACTTATACTTTCTCTCTCTTTTGTTTGTATTATTTGTTGTACAACGCGGAGAAGAATTCTTGGATCGATTTTTCGCGAGAATTCATAGAAAAAAAAAGGAGATCTTTCCAGGAGGAAAATTTTAGTATTGAATTTTAAAAATGAAGAGGAAGTCTCTTGGAGGAAAGATTTATAATGAAATGCAGGAGGAACGTGAATCGAATACCTGTACTTCCCCATTACGTCACGCGTTTCACGAATCGCCCGACTCGATTTATAAGCTATCCGATCTTCCATCTTTTCTATCCTTCTTTTTCTTTATCTTCTCTTTCTAATTTAACGTTTCGTCACGATCACGATCGAAGGTAATACGAGATATTTTTCCGCATTCGTAGGGGAAATTTTTGTACGAAATTGCAGAGTAATTTGGAGGCTGTTTTTTTTTTTTTTGGAGAAAAGGTAAAACCATTCGATTATCGAATTCGAATCGAAGGCCGAATCCACCACCCGCTGCTCACTCCCGTGGCTCGGATTTATGATGATGCGTAAAAAGGGAATCACGCTGGGCGGCCACATTGTTACATCGCGGCGTCGACAACCAGCTGTGTGTCGCGATGAAAGAGGGAAAAACACGAGATTCTCGCTTCCAAAATTCACGATCCACGATCTTTCTCGCCTCTCAAAACTCCTTATTTATCGCGCCTCTTTCAATCGATCGATAAATTCTCTCCTTCGAGAATATTTCGTGAAAAGGGTTGCCGATCATTCACGGTTTATCTCTTTGAAAACGGAAAGATGGAGGAACAGGTGATGGAATTTCCTCTCCACCATAAAACGAAGATGGGCGGCTTGGATTCCGTAACAGTTTCTAAATTTTGAACGCGGCCGGAAACGGGATCATTTGCCAGGAAATAAAATAACCCTGTTGAGCCAGAGGCAAGAGAGATAATTGACCGTTTCGAGTTTTTCGAGGGCCCAAGGATCGACCGTATATATATATATATCTTCACCGTTTGTCGGTCAACCCGTCTCGAGCCATAAAATCTTTTCACAAAAATCATTCTACTTATCCTTGATGTTCGTATTAAACATTTTCCTCGAGATTCGAAAATAAATTTAAATACAATAATTCCAAAAAAATTATTTCTGTTTTTTCATCTAGAGAAAGAGACTCCTTTCTCTCTCTCTCTCTCTCTCTCTCTNCTTTAGCCATCGTCGACCTCGCAATTTCACCTCTCCTCGA
>NW_006263462.1:164462-166319 GCF_000469605.1 Apis dorsata
CGCTTGTACCTTCCAATCTGCGTAATCGTTCTCTGGAAATAAGAAACGTTCGTGGCGCGAGACGAGGGGGAGGAGGGAGGAGAGAAGGAAACATGATTGAAAGTCGAAGGCGGACCGTCAGGCCTTAATGGACCCGCTCCAGGATGCACGAGGAAAAGGAGCAGTGCCTGATTTCTTGCTACATCCAGATATTACAACGACCGTTCCCCAATAACGCTTTTAACCCTTTCGCCACTATAGTCGCTCTCCATAAAGTGCCATTGACGTTCTATAGATGACTATAATCGCTCTCCATTAATATACCATAACCGACTATAGTCACTCTGCATAAGATGCCATTGATATGACTGACTATAGTCATTCTCCATAATGTGCCATTGACATCCTACAGGCGATTATGGTCTCCATTAATATACTATGACTGATTATAATCGCTCTCCATTAATATACTATGACTGATTATAGTCGCTCTCCATTAATATATTATAATCGACTATAGTTGTTCTGTATAATATGCTATTGATATACTGTAACTGACTATAGTCATTCTCCATAAAGTGCCATTGACGTGCTAAAGGAGACTATAGTCGCTCTCTATAAAATACCATTGATATACTATGACTGACTATAGTTGTCGCTTTTCATAAAATACCAATACCATTGATATACTATGGGCGACTATAATCGCTCTACATAAAATATCATTGACTGACTATACTATGACTGACTATAGTCGTTTTCCATAAAGTGCCATTGACGTCTTACAGGCGACTATAGTCACTTTCCATAAAATACCAATATCATTGATATACTATGGGCGACTATAATCGCTTTATATAGATCCCACTGATATACTATGGACAATTATAGTCCCTCTGCATATATACTATGGGCGACTATAATCGCTCTACATAAAATACCATTGATATACTATACTATGACTATAGTCATTTTCTATAAAATGCTATTGATGTCCTATAGTCACTCTCCATAAAATACCAATACCATTGATATCACTATGGACAACTATAATTGCTCTGCATATATACTATGGGCGACTATAATCTATATAAAATATCATTGATATTCTATAACTGACTATTATAGTCACTCTCCATAAAATACCAATACCATTGAAATATCATGGACGACTATAATCAGTCTGCACAAGATGCGTATAGTAGATATGATGAGCAATTGTATCTTCCTCTGGAAACATAGCATCAGTATTTTTATCACGAGATTGTTCATGAAAAATATTCCTCGCGTACGATTCAAGTAACGTTCGATTGTCAATGTATGATAAAAATCGCGAAAAAAAAAATGCTGACGATCTTTCTCGAGTACTGTTTAGCAGCGAAAGGGTTAATTATCGTTCTCGAAAAGGACGGAAACAAAGCTCGTCCTATTATCCTATTTTAAAATGTTTAATTTTCAAAAAGAGAAGCAATATATAATATATAATAATACTTATGCACGATCCTCGTCCTCGAGATACATCCCCCCCTTCGAATCGTTCTCCACCACGTCCAACCGTGGTCAAGCACGATAGTTCTGTTTCCAGGTACACCTGAGATCCCGGCTGATCATGAACGGCGTGTGCGTGATGTGGCGCGGATGGATCGATCTCGAGAGGTTGGACGGCGTCGGTTGTCTCGAGTATGACGAGAAACGCGCCGCCGAAGAGGACGCCCTACTCCGGGACCAGCTCGAGCGTTACAACCAACGCGTGCGCGATTTCGACGAGAAGCAACGGGCTTACAGGAGCTCGGCCGCACAGCCGCCACACTTGAACCACCATCACCACCACCATCATCACCACGGTCATCACGGCCACCACGTGACGGGGGCAGCGGC
>NW_006263462.1:166765-178421 GCF_000469605.1 Apis dorsata
CAGGATCCAGAGATGGAGGTGAGGCTGAGGGCTTACTGAGGCAGCGAGAAGGCCGCCACCACTGAGACTAGTTGAGCTCTTTTCGATCTGGCAGCGACACTCCGCTTCCTCGAGGAGAAAAAAAGAAGAGGAAGAGGAAGAGGAAGAAGAGGGACGAAGAGTCGCGGGAGGAGGAGAGAAGGATATTTGAACGACGATTCGTTCGGATGGATGGATGGATGGATCTGTGGGCAGATGTCTGTGATGAGAGAAGAACGATCGTTTATTCATTATATATATATATTGAATTTTGATTCATTTTTTTTCTTTTTTCAAGTAGATTCGATAAAGGAATCTTGAAATTATTTAAAATTTATTTAAATTATTTTGGGGGAAATTGGTGGGTATATTATTCAATTTCTAATTCGAATTCTGTAATTCCATTTATTATTTTCGGGATACGATACGAATTAATGTAATTCTATATATTGGAGAGAGAGAGAGAAAAAAAAATCTTATCTCGTTCATTTATGAAAATAAACTATATCGAAATCCTCGTAACTCCGATCGTTCCTTTCTACCGTGGTTTCCGTGCATCGTCCCTCCCCTCCCCCCTTCCAAACAAAGAGTTTTATAATGTGATCGACATCACGCGTACGATTCAAGTGACGCTCGATCGTCAATGTATGATCAATGATCATCGTTAGAATTTAAGCGACGTGTTCGTTATCGTCATCGAACGAGAAATACTATTCGTAAATACCGTAATACACGTAAACCGCAACCGCCGAATTTCTTATGTACAATTAACGATAATAAGGATCGCATCGTGTAGCATTTAAGGAACGAGTTCGTTCGCTTTTTTTTTTTCTTTTTAATTTACATTTTTCTATTAGAAAATTCGTTGAAAAATTATTTACGATGTTGCGTCCAATTATATATTATTATTCATCGAAACGAAGCGAGTAATCGCACTATTGCCGAGCTCAGAGAGTTCTTTCTATTCGATTCCATATATATATTATGTATATATATATATACATATATATATGTATTTCGTATTTTTGTTTTTCTCGTTGACGAAGATATATCGTAATAGGTGTAAGGATAATATCGTTAGATGAATGATGTACCTCGTTAACAGTAACAAACGTAAAGGAGAGAGAAGAGGATTAATCACGAACTTTACGATTGTTCCTGTCCTAATCGCATTCGTCAAGCCGTGCAACGAATTTTTTTCCCTCCCTTTCGACGAAGTTTTTTTTTTTCTTTTTCTTTCCCCCCTCCTCCCTCCCCATCTGGAGAAAAGATAATGTCGCTCGAGTCTTGGCTCCGATTTTACATATCAGCGTATCAGAATCTGCGATCGATTCGATTCGATTCGAAACTTTCCTTATTTTTCCAACAAACTTTTATTGCCAATATTAATTAATATGGTAGAAAGATATAGATATATTGTTTATATATTCGATTAAGTAATACTAATAGAGTATGAAATATTCATTTTATTCTTACGATCCATATATATATATATATTTCCTTTCGACTCGAGTTGGTATTCAAATTCAATTAAATCGAATCGTTCGTTTTTTCGTCAAAACGTGCAAATTAGATCGAATCATTTTATGCATTGTTCGTAATGCTTTACCCTCCTCCTCCCCTCCCCTACCCCGTTTCCTTCGATTTAGAAAAAATTAGAAGAATAGGAAAGAGAAAAAAGAGGAGGATCGCACGATTTTTTTTAACGAAAAAAAAAAAAAAACATCGACGCGAATTGGAATTTTCGGGAGGAGGTATATGGAAGAGAGATGGAAGGGCGTGCGTCATGTTTAACGAAAGAGGAGCATGATTCACATGGGGATTCCCCTTCCCCCCTCCCTCTCTTTCGGAATTCCTCGCGAGCGAGTGAGCGAAGATTCGTCGAATATATATATATATATGCATAAGAGCGATGCCCGACGATCTCTTACGTTGCATTGTACATATTTGTAAAGAGTTAGGTTAATTTGTAACCAGGCGGCTTCTCCATTCCGGGATCGCGAACAGGGGGAAAAAGCGGGAGAGAGAGAGAGGGGGGGGGGGGGGGGGGGGGGGGGGGGGAGGGGGGGGAGAGGGGGGGGGGGGGGGAGGGAGAGAGAGAGAGAGAGAGAGAGAGAGAGAGAGAGAGAATGTGTGTGTGAGAGAGAGAGAGAACGTGAGAGATAACGCGCGACGATCCTCGACGCCTCGTCGATTGTATAAAGCTGTTTATTGATTAAACGTAATTTTCCGTCGAACAATCGTGTCCATTCCAGTCGTTTTCATTCGTCTCCCTTCTTCTTTCCTCGATAAAAAATACCGATCGAATCTCTCATTTTGGAAAAAATAAATTGGAAAAATGGGGGAAAAATTATAAATTGATTCTCCTTTGGATAAATAATTAAAAGTAAGGATAATCGAGATATCACTGTAAGAATCTTTGCTTTACCTTTCCCTGTAAATAACAGTCTTTCTTTAGTCACCTTTTATCTTTCTATCTGCAACTTATATCATCGTTCTTCGAAGAAGAAGAAAACTAAGAACACCGAGAGTTCGAACAATAATTTCAGAAAAAAAATTCCGGAAAAATCCTCCGAGAAACAAGAGAGAAAGGGAGAAGAAATTTGGTAAAAAGACACTATATAAACGCACCAATAATAATTTCCTCTCTCGGGCAGGAAAGGAGAGAGAGAAATAACAATCGTTGGAAAGGCAACGAGTGTACAATTGAACGATCGAGGAGGAGAGACGATCGAACCGATACTCGACGTGCGTCGTGCGCGTACGAAGCGTGCGCGCATGCGCACCTACACTTATATACACTGGCTATACGTGTCGACTAGGGGAGGGGAGCTCTGCGTCGGAGGGGTTATTTTCTGGAATAATGCCGTGGGCGTTCGGGCGTAGAAACGTACACGGGTATCGAGCACCGTTGATCCTATCAAATGGGAATCATCCGGAAATCACCCCCGGTAAATCTGCTTTTATTGTTTCCCAGCTAAATCGTCCCCCTTCCCCCATCCTTCGCAACATCGAATTCCTCCATTCCAAATTGGATATGCTATTGGATTATTTTCGGGATACTTGTCATTATGGAGGATAAAAGGACGTGTCTTTTTTTTCTTTTTAAATTGGTATAATGGATGATTGGATAATGGATGATAATGGAAGGGTCTCTCTCTCTCTCTCTCTGTCTCTTTCGAGTTGTTGAAATTTTTTAAAAAGAGGAGTGGGGAGGGGGATAATTAAGAAGAGTATATCGGCTCGATGTAAGACGATAATGCGAGCGTCGGAATTCTTATAAGAAGCCTTACACGTGGAGAACCGATACGGGGGGAACGAGGACCGTTGTCACTTCCCACGAGCCACGAGATCGCGAAACCAACGGAAAATTGGTTACTCGTTTTCCGAGAAAGTGTGATCTGTCTATGAAGAGATACATACTTTTATTTCTATTTGGCGGAATGATTCTCGATTATAATCATTTGACAACAATTATTAAGGATGGAAGAAAGTGAATAAATGGTGAATTAGAAGAAGAATATAATAATCCCTGGGATCTCGATGATTATTTCGATATAAATTTAATTAATAACGTTATTATTTAATAAGATCGTGAATTAGAAAAAAAATTTTCGAAATATAAAATGATAATAATAATTTCAATGATGGATTTATTTATATAAAATTGTAATAAGGAAACTTCGATATAAATTTAATAAAACATTATTATCCGACAAGATCGTGAATTAAAACGAAAATTTTTGAATGATAACAATAATTTCGTGATCTTGATAATAATAAGATTTACAATCAAAAAGAAAATTGCCATTTGTTCCCGAAGAGACGTACAAATGAGTTACTTTTATACCTGGCTGTTCCTCGAAAGAACGTAAACATACAATTCCAATAATAATCTCCTTAATCTCGATGATTAAACTTCGACACAAATTTAATTAATAACATTATTATTCGATAAGATCGTGAATTAAAACTTTTGAAATATAAAATTCGATGATAACAACAATAATAATCGTGATCTTAACAACAATAAAATTTGTAAAAAAATAAAATTGTTCTTCTTGCAAGAAACTTACGAATAGGTATACTTTTATAAAACGTACAATTCGAATAATCCCGATGATTAATGCGTAGTAAATACACTAATATAAGAGATTATAAACAATTAATTTTTCAAAGGTTGTTGTAGGAAAAACTTTAATTCTCCGAATATTTGTCCCGAATAAAGGGATCGTAAATAAATACCTGTGTACCTGTGTGATGAGATTGACAATATAAAGGGGATCGGTCGTTTAACACGTTTGCACGGAAACTGAAAAATGGTGGCGAAGGTATTTCGAGTGGAGGATCGATTTGGAAATAAATCAACGACGATGGACGAGGCGCGTATATACGGAGTGGCAGGGTAATTTATTGACAGGAGCCGTGACTTTTTGCCTCCATTATGCAAAATCACGACACGATTTCCCGTCGAGAGTCACCCTCCCCCCCCGCGCCACTCGAGGATGGCCGAAATCGATGGTGGAAAGGAGATGGCCGGGGGCCCAGCAGTCATCAATTACGATTGGAAATAAATCGAAGGCAGATGCGACGGGGTGCCTACAGGGCAATCTCCCCCCTCGCCGATTTTTCTCACCCCCCGCCGACAATACGACTGTTTTCAACAAATACAAAACGATACACGAGACCGACCACCCCCTTCCATTTTATATATACACTCCCTTGGCACCCTCCTCGAATTCCTCGAGGCTCTTTGGATTTCTCTCTGATACGCTTTTCAAATTGATGCGTTTATGGATCCCTTTCTCGACTCGAGTCCCAGGTGAGAATAAATTAATAAAAGTAAAAGTTTCTTCGAACGAATATATTGGAAGTAACGCGAATCTTTTTCAGATTTAAGTGTATTTTTATTAATTCGGATATTTTTAATAGGTTGGAAGTGTTTATAATTTTTATTTAAATTAGGAAACTTGGAAATTCTATAATTTTGAACAATCGTTGAGAAATTTAAATTAATGTAAATAGAGAAAATAAATTAATAAATTTCGATTTTCGATCGAAATTTTCAGATTTCAGAGTTAGTTTAATTTTTCTAAATAATTGCACGGAGCGGGCAATTTTATCGGAAGCACGTGGTTTCTGCGGGTTCCCTTTCGACTAGGCTCAATAAACAACACGACTGCGATTGCGACTGATTAAACGACGTAACGAGGCAACGATACCTCGTTTATCAACCGACCACAGGAAGTTGGTCGATAAGCCTTCCTCAGACGAAATGAGAATGTAAGAACGGAAACGAAAAACGCGTTAATATTCGCGCTTATGATATATAATTCTCGAAAATAATCTTTCCGCCCTTTTCTATTCTTCACGACACGTTCGATAATTTCTCCAATTGTAACAAAAGGGAGAAAGAAAGGTTAAGTTCTTCCTTAAGCTCGTTCCCATTTTTCGTATCCATCGTTTCCAATCAACCAAAAATCCGGAGCCTAATCTCCCTAATGTAAAAACAGAGGGAAAAAGAGAGCGCATTCTAAAATACGAGCAACCGGATCGAAGCCTCTCGAAGGCACGATCCTCTCCGTTCCCCCCTCCACTCCTGCTCCATTCTCGTCTCCGTGTCGTTTATGTTTTGACAGAAAACGCATCCGCCCGCTTCCACTCCGTTCCTCCCAATCATTCCCCCTCCTTCTCCTTCCCCATCCTCTTTAAACTTCTCACCGAGAGGCGAGGTGCAAAGGGGGAAGAGGAGAAGAAGAAGTGGGGATCCTCTCTCTCGAGGATTTGTAATCTTCTAATGATCAGGCGCAGGTTGGGAATGGAGTGGGGACCCTTTTTCAGGAACCTCGTATTAGAATCGGAATTACGCAGAGAAATTTATTTTCTCCTATCTTGGCTTCCTAAAGTTTCGAAAAATATTCTTCCTTCGTTCGAGTGTGTATTGCGATTGTACGATTGTTTGTTTTGCCTGTTCAAATATCATCGGGATTATATACATCGTTTAAACGAGGGAGAAGACGGGAGATTCGAGCGTTACAATGAGCGCGCATATGCACGCATGCCTTCGACACGAACGAAGTTTTCAAAACAGACGAGAATCTCTCGTTTCCACGTGGTGGGTCCTCGTAAAACGCGTGCGCAATGGTTAATGTGCTCGTTCGAATGTTAACACGTAGCGAACAGTCGTGCACCGGTAGATACGTTTATTTCAATTTTTCTTTCGATCTCCTTTTCCAAGGATGAATGAACGTAATATCGTACGAATTTCTCGAATTAATAAAAAGCGGATATAAGGAATTTTTCCTTGTTATAGATTAACGATCTACAATTTTTAATTCATTTTATTTTATCTCATTATTGCTTTTAAAAATAAAATATCAATTTTATTTTACATTTTTAATTTTAATTTTTAATTATTCTATATCTTCAATTTTACTAACATTTGTTATTAAACGAACTTTAATTTACACGATAGTTTCAAGAAAATTTTTTAATTGAATATTATTTATTAAATATAATTATAATTTAAAATTGTTCTATTCTGTTGAAAAATTGTTGTATCTTTATTATTAATTTCAACATTTTAATTATAAAAAAATCAAAATCTTAAAATCTCAATAAAAAGAGGATTTTTCGTGGAAAGAAATGTAATCGATCCACGATTTTTCCACGATCCCGGCGAGCGGAACTTCTTCCTTATAACGAATGAAACGTAGCTTGGCGCCAATCCACGGATGCGCGTGGATCGGCTTCGTTGTTGGGGCCCGTCGAGTTTTGTGTGCCAACAAGCTAAATGCGTTTCACGGATGGCCGCCTTCGATCAATGCAGCCCGATTCGACGAGTGCGTGCACTCGTAAGAACTTGCTCGGCCAAGCGGACCAAGGGGGGATCACCAGTCGTACACCCGTGTATACCTTTCAGCTTTCCCTGGTAGGCGTCGATTAAGATGACACTCGTGTCTCCTCGAGGCTGGCAAAACGGCAACGCCTCTCCCGAGAGATTTAGATGAAGTATCTTTAAAATATTTCGCAATATATATATATATTATTGAAATACTTTGAAAAGAATATATATTATATATTTTTGAGATCACTTTAAAATATATATATTTGAAACAGTAGGAATATTTGTTAGAATACTATTGCAATCACATTACTTTTTACTTTGGTTTATTAATAAGAATTACGACAATGAACGATATGTATGACACATAATTTATAATATTTAGACACTGTCTTTCGCTGGTAACGTCGCAACCTGTTCATTCGACAGATGTCTCTTCCTTCGCATACTTTTTTACTTTGGAACAGTTTTAATAATTATTACATATATACTCTGACACGATCGCTTTCAAGAGATACTTGTTGAATCGCGAATCGAGCCATTCTTCTCAGCTCGTTTCGCGAGCGGAGACGAGACGAAAAAGGGGCTCATTAGTGAACGTGGAGAGGCACCTGCCTGCGCGATGTCATAATTTATGAGGATGGGGAGGAAGGAGGGTAACGATTAGGTAATAAATAGTAGGAGAGGCCTATCCACCTTTCTCTATCTCCCTCGCTCTCGCTCTCCCACTCGTCGTGCGTATTCGTTTCCATTCGACTCGGGGGAGTGAATTAATAAAAAGACCCCCGGCTGCTCCTCGCCGCACAGATGTCGCCCCTCCGCGAGGGGGGTGTTTCTTTTATTTTTATTGCCAAGGGTTAATAGAATAGTTTGCATTCTCCGAATGTCAGAATACAAAGCGTACATATATAGAGGGACAATAATTATTTATCTTGCAAGAAATGTAAATGATAATCGATTCCCTGAGAAATATTAACCGCGAAAATAAAATCCAGAAACGAAGAAGAATCGAATCGCGAAAGTTCTGTCGTAAAAAAAAAAAGAAGAAGAAGAAGGGTTTGATAGGGACTCGTGTAACGACGGGGTTAATAGTTTTCCTTGGGTTTCGCGCGTCGAGTGGCCACACGTGCGCGTTTATCGGCTCTGATTTATGGTTCTTTTCCGCGGCCTCCACGCTCCGTTTCAACACCCTCCTCCTTGTTTTGCATTTAACGGGGGCGGGATTTTGAATAACGAATGGAACGCTCCACGTGGCGTTTCGTGTAATTGCGATTGAAGCAAGGTGAACAAAAAGGGGAAGGGTGGATAATTTATTTTTTTTCTTTTTTTTTTCATTAGGAACGTGTGCTAATCAATTGGCTGCTTAAATTGCATATTTTTTTCTTCTTCAAATTTTTGCTATAATTCTTAAAAATATCACCACTTCCGATCGAATTTAAAAAAGAAAATGATCAAGGAAGAAATATCTGTCTTTTTTCTCCCTTTTATTAAGTATAATAATAGCTTAATAAATTTAAATTTCTCAAAATTTCTTACGATTTTCTAACGTATTTCAATTTAAAAAAAAAAAAAAGAACATGGATGATAAATCTTTTTTTCCTTTTTTCCGACAAAGAAGGCGATTGGTCACGGAAAATTTGGAAACCGGCCGATTTTCTTCCTCGATGAACTCGATCGAAGGAAGGAGAGAAGGAACGAATCGAGAAACGAGAAACGGGATTGCACCCCGCACTCCGTTCGTAATTCTCCACTTTCTGGATCGGGATTGAAGAGGAGGAGAATTTTTTCCTAACCCTTCGAAAGTTCGATTCTTCCGATCGAACGCGCAACCCTTTACGGCCCGGAATCGAGTTAACCAGGTGATAGGATGACGTGTCGTTGCGGAAAATCGAGCAACCGGAGAACTTCCGGCCGATTTCACGAGAACTCCGTGAAACGGTCGATCGTCCCTAGTTTTTTTTTTTTTCCGACCATCCTCTCCAATACGCCTCGATTTCGAAAAATAGATTAATTAATTGGAAATCCTGCGAAAGAAATTCTCTTTCCGTTTATAAATCTATGGACGAGAATGTGTTTGGAACAAAGATATTTACATTCTTCTAAAAAACGAATTGATAAACAAATTTATAAAAGTATATTATACAATTGATAAGGACATTGATTTGGATAGAAAACGGTTGAAAATAGAAAATTGTTCGATCCGGATAATGAAAGAGAAAAAAAAAAGAAAGGTTGCGGACAGATATAATAACAAAGTTTGCACCAAACGACACGATTAGCATGTCACTTAATTCCCCGTATCCCGTAGCTCGTAGCCCGTTCCACGACATTTATTTAAATTTTACGCTGTTCCCCGTTGCAGATGCGGACTGGAAAGGGGTACAACATCCGTGAAATCGCGCGCCCTACGAGGACAAAGGGCCGCGTATCTCATCGTGTACGTTCGGCAACCTAATTGTCTCGTCCTTCGAGATATTAATTTTCCTTCCGTAACCCTCCTCAACGAGCCTGTTTAGTTTAATTTATCAAAGATAGAAAAAAAAAAAAAAAAAGAAAGATACAAAGAAATATAAAAAAATTCTATTGAAAAATGATCAATGGAAACTAATTTTCTTCGTCGAAATTCTTCAGAGAATGCGCAATGTTTATTTGGAACGTTTAATTGAATTTCCATCCGTGCTCGAGGCAACCCTCGTACGATACGAATCCCAAGGATTCCATGCGATCTTCGATTCTGCGGGGCTTAGAGAGACCTAACCTATCTCTCTCTATTTCTCTCGCATACTCAGGTGTCCGCTCCCACAGGATTGATCCAGGGATGCGTTCGAGTGTTTGACGTTCGTATTACGTCGAAATCCACTCGTTCCTCGACACGTATTCACGAAAAGAAAAAGAACGATCTATCGCGTGATCAAGATGATATTTGATCGAATAGGATCATTGGATCGGTTGATTTCTTATAAAAATATTAGAATTTGAAAAGTACGTTATTAAAAAAAAAGATAGTATCGATGTATATTTTCATGACAATGAAACATCAAATCGTTTCACGCGATCATCATTCGAACTCGACAAATTCAATCTCGCAGCAATTTCTCGAGTTGGTTTGCTTCGATCTTTATTTTGTCTTTACCTTTATTTTGTCTTCGTCAGCTTCGACTGGTGTTTCAGAATATGGCGCATCTTTAACGTCGAAATTCTCGAAACGAAAACCACTGGCATACTATTGATACACTTTCTCCGTAGATTTCGCGTAACTTTTTTCTTGCCTGAACAGTATTTTTATCTTTTCGATAATAAAAAAAGTAAAATTGCCGAAAATGCCCCTCTTACGTCCTGTATCTTTGTTATCACACACGAAAAACACAACCGTACAGAATCGAACGAATTTTTCTTACAAATAACTCTCGAATTATATAACGGTTTAGAATGAAGTTGGCTGGAATAAACGTTCGACTAGCGACACTCGTGTGAAAAAACGAAATTACTTTGCAAATAACATATATATATATTTAAGTAGTGGAAATAGATTTCCAAGATGAAATATAACGAGGACGAATTTGAAACGAATAATATCGAGGTGATATTTTTTAAATCGCGCAGAGTGGAAGGAAAGAAAAGAAAGAAATTCGTGCGTGGAAAGACGGAGAATTGATTGAAATAAATATCGGCCTCCCTTCCGTGGAAAAAAGAAAAAAGAGGAAACCGACGTGGAAGTTCACGGGGCCCCCGGATTGAAATCCACGCACGGCTTATCCCGGCTTATTTCGGCTTATCCCAATCATTTCTGCCCCGCTCGCCTCTCCTTCCTGGTGCCAATTACGTCAAATCAACGTCACGGGACAATGCGTATGCGCGACGCGTGCACGTTGCAGGTACCGAGATATCTAAGGTAAGCGGGCAATGTCGATCGATCGATAAAACAGGGAGAGGGGGACCATTTCCATTCATCCTTTTTTTCTTTTTTTTTTTTTCTCTCATTTTTTTGCTCAGGATTCGATTGAAAATTCTCTCCAACTAGTAGATGAGAATTTCTCTTTCGAATCAGTTTTTTTTTTTTTTATTAAAAATTCGATATTTCGATCTTAGCGATGAATAAAATGGAAAAAATAATATTAAAGTCATTTTTAAGATTCTTAACATTTTTCTTTCGTTAAAAAAATACGCATGAATGAATCAACGATGAGAATGACTAGTAGGGACGATAAAGATCTTGAACTCTGGACGATAAATCCTCCATATACGATGACTTTAAACAACCTTTCGTCCCCGCACGAAATCGAAATCGCATTGAAAGCGGCGATTTGCATATCGCAGTGTCACGAGCGACCCTTGTTCTACGCCACCGAAGGAACATCTGCATCATAAAGAAGGCAGAAGTGCAAAGTGGATTACGCGGTAATGGATAGGCTCGCGATCGATCCTATTAGACTGCTCGACGGATAAAGATAATCGTCGATCCGAAGCAGCCGGTGTGTGAAACGACATACGTTTCTGAAATACGAATCCGAATTCAATTCGATATTCACGAACAAACGATACCTTTTGTTTCTTCTGTTCTTTTCAATTTCGTCGAGATTTTACACATTCCGTTCCATCAAAATTGTCACCTCTCGTCCGAAAAATAAATAATTCTCGTACAAATTATAATTCAACAATTCTTTCTTTCTTTAAAGAAAAGATTATTCGTTTATTCTTCTAAACGGGAGAGAGAAAAAGAGAAGAAAGACAATCGTCTCAAAAGCGCGGATTAAACACGCGTCTGGAACGGTAAACACAGGGCTCGAGAGAGGG
>NW_006263462.1:178674-186464 GCF_000469605.1 Apis dorsata
GAGGCAAACATTACGAGGTATTGCGTATATATCCTTTTCGCCATACGAATCTAATTGGCACTAATTTCCCGGGACCTGTTCCGGGAGAAACGCAAACAAGGAATAACGGGGATACGCTCAATCGGTCGCACAATATTGACCCTACCTAGGAGAAGGGAGGAACGAATGGAACATAATACTCGCCGCCCCCGCACGGCAAACGAGCTGCCAAAGCGTTCCATTCATCCGGCACGAGTATTGACAGCCGGTCATTAGAAACGAGCGGCGGAAAGTACAGAGAGGTACTGGTTGCTTCCATTCCTCGTTCCACCATCGTTCGACGCGGTGGACAACGAACGGTGATTATTATTATCGAGCAGGATTTTTTATGGTAACGACATTGTTATTAGAAACGAATTGGTTGAATTTGCCCGAGTTTGAAAATAATAAAATCGAGTTATTAATTATTTTTCGAATTTTATACGAGTTGGAATTACAGAAATCTAAGAATCGAAAATTGAGAGGAGAATTATTTATAGGATAATTATTCTCAACGAAATTCACGATCGAAGCGTTGGATATTGGAACGATGATTTTGCTAGATTGAAAGTAATAAATAATCGAGTTTTTGTAAATCTGGGATTTGAAATAGGAGGAGGAAACAGGAGAATCATTACTTTTGCAGTTTTTATTTTTAAGAATCGAACGATCGAAAATTGAGAGGAGAATTATTTATAGGATAACGAATTATTCACGACTCGACGATCGAAGCTATTCGATATATAGAGATTGGAACGATTATTATTAGTATCGAAAATAATACGATATCGGAGGAATTTCGTAAATCTGAGGATTTAAAATAGGAGGAAAAAAATCGGATATACGCGTATTGTGTCCAAAATTATCCACGAAAATTACTCGTCAGGTTTGAATCGACGAAAATACGCCCACGCCCGGTAGCGGATCTCTTTGGATCCATAAGCCTCGTAACGCGATACGGTGTGCTACCTGAGCCCTGAACTCTGTGTGTCTGTCTGCGCGTCAGGGCCTTGGAAACGTCAGTCTGGCTTTTCGACTCTTGACTTTGACTGACGTCCGTATTGGCCCGATCGAAACGTTCGACGTTTCGCGAGATTGAACGATTTTTCGAGGGTTTATCGAGAGCATCTGCCTGCCTCTGAAATCAGGGGTTCCAGATCATCGATTACAATACGAATAATATATATATATATGTTTGTATATATAGAACGTCTCTCATCGTCAATGGTGATTTATTCATACATTTGCTGTACGCGCGTTTGGAATGGAATTAATTTTCGAAATTTTTTAAATCGGTGAAAGAAAAGGAGAAAAATTGAATTGAACGTGTTTTTTCAAACGTTTTGCAAGCCAATGCTGCGCACGCTACGTGACAAACGGATTGTCATAGTCCACTGGCTGCCAGTCGATACTAAGCATGACGATGAAAACCTCCGCAGTCAATGAGCCATGCCCATCGAAGAAACACCGAGCAACGACACATTTGAAGAGCGAGTTATATAGTGAACATGTATTCTCTTCATCTTTCAAATTACATTTTTTTTTTTAATCCTTTCAGGTTATTCTTTCTTCAGCCGTCAACTTGGATTCCCTTGCCACATCGATCGATCGATTAATCATCAAATGTCCAAAATCAAATTACAAAATTTCTATCTTATCAATCTTATTACCATCGAAAGGATAAAACAAAATAAAACTTTTCACTACTTTCTTCTCGGCTCGATACAAATTATTTAATAAATTAAACGTATGATCATTAAACGTAGACAAAGAAGTCACTAGGACATATTCCCTAGGACTCAATCGACAAAATTTCTATCTTATCAATATTACCATCGAGAGGGTGAAACAAAATAAAAACTTTTCACTATTCTTTTCTCGTCTCCATAACAAAAATAAAAATAAGATGTTAAAACGATACGATCCAATTAGCCAATCAAACGTGTGACCAATGGTAGACGAATCACCGAAGAAGTCACTAGAACATATTCTCTAAGATTCGATCGACAAAATTTCCAATCTTATCAATATTACCATCGAGAAGATGAAACAAAATAAAAACTTTTCACTAATCTCTTCTCGATAACAAAGATAAAAATAAAACGATCCAATTAACCAATTAAACGTGCGACCAATGATAGACGAATCACCGAAGAAGTCACTAGGACATATTCCCTAGAACTCGATCGAGCGTAAGAGCCAATTGAACGTCCCGTAGTACCGTGTTCCAGGATATGAATATTTGGAAGCACGGGGGGAGGAGGGAGGGGAGTGGGGGGACACGTGGCGAGCGATTCAGTGCACCGGGGGGTGGCGTACTCCTCTGTGAACGGGCCGACCTTTGAACGTTGTCGCAGCCTTAGCCCTCCGCCCTAAGCCCTCGGTAATTGCCAGCATCACGGGGGATCTAGGCGGCCGATCCACGCGAATCGGTGCGACTGCGTTTAATTACACGTCACGTACCGTTCAAACAGGCGACGTCTCTATTATCCTTCCGTTTCAATATATATATATGTGCGTGGAGGAATAAAAAAAAAACTCGAGCTTCCCCTGTTCGAAAAATTTTCTTTCTCTTTTTTTTGTTGTTCTTCCTTAGATTTGTTCCAGGATTTTTCGCGTAAATTGACACGATTTTTGAGGTTTCGATGTAAAAACGAAAGAAGAAATATTTTAATTGAATGAAAGGAGTTTCTAATTTAAAAATTTATCGAGTCTTTCACCGAGTAGCAAACATTATCATTCCTCTTTTTTTTTTCTTTTATGTAGAATTTGTGGAAATTGCGACTCGATTATGAATTATTGATTGAACTTTCGAAATTTTGAGTGTATCCAAAAATGTAAAGAGGAAATCTGACTTCAATATTAGAATTGCTCGCCAAACAGCAAATAAATATTACGCTTGATAGAATGATAAAATTACCATTCTTCCTTTCTTCTTTTCTTCTTCCTTTTAAATGTTTAAAATTTTGAAAGTTGAAAACGAACGAAGACAGAAATATTTTAATTGTAAGAGAGAGAACTCGAGTTCCCTTTAAATTGCAAATTTGTCGTCGTTTTAAGAAAATCATAGGAAGATATTACGCCTGATAGAACGATGAAAACTACCATTCCATTTCTTCTTCCTGTTACTCGTTCTTCTAAAATTACTCGTTACGTTCTAGCGAGATGGAAAATTGAAGTCGATATTCCGCGATGCCGTTGTATAATATTCTTTTTTTCCTTCCTTTCTTTCTTTTTCAGCCGGGCTGAAGGAATAAAAAGGGCGAAACATCACGATCGTGTGGTCGGAATTCTGCGGTCTGTCTTGCGATATTCGCGGCTTCGAGGAGACCGCAAAGACAATCGAGATGGCTCCTCGGACGTTCATCTCGACTTTTACCACGCCCGGACGTGCACCGTTAACTTTGCGAATTGCGACTCCGTGTTTTTCACGCGGCCTCCCCCCTAAAAAAAAAAAAGAAGAAGAAGAAGAAAGGCTTGATACTTCCAAAAAATACAATATACTTAATATATTGTCAGTCAGAAATCGACAAATATTGAAATATAATTTTACAAACTCGAAATCTTTCCTCCTTTCAACGTATATCATTGAGGCGGAAGTAAAACGAGTAAGAGAGAGAGAGAGTATAGATTCTCATCGAGGAAAGAAAGGAAGGGAAGAGAAGAGAAGAGAAAAAAGAGCAACGAGCGAGGCACGTTTTCCCTTTTCCACGTTTTATAATCCGCGAGCGAGAATGTCGAAAGGGGTACCCTTATTGTACGACATAATTTACTGTCTGCAAACAGACGGGGCGTCGATGTAAAACATGTGCAAACACGAGCCGGATTATACCGATGCGAACGTCTCTCGCCTCTTCCCGCCGCCGCCCCTCGCGCCTCTCGCTCCGTTCGCTCGTTTTCTCGGTGTCGTTCTCGATTGAATGCCCCGTGGAAACAGGGATTTATTTCGAGCCGTGTAAAATGACTCGAGTTGAATTGAGTCGTACATACCTATATATATATCCTCTTCACGTTTCCCTCTCCCTTCGAGGATCGAGCCGCGTCGTTTTTCAGGTAGGTAAAATTCATCCACGAATCCCACTTTTCCCCGTTCGAAATAATAGTAGAGTGTAATTTAATCGAATTGGAAATGGATCATCGAAAGGTATATTTTTCCGTTCCGTTCGATGGAATGATTCCTTCGATTCCTCGGAGGAAAAAAGGAGGAATTTCTATTATTGGATGAATAAAAAAGATTTGAATTACGATTTTCAGATCCAAACGATTTTCAGATCCTTCCCAAGATTCTTATTCTTACTCTATATAAAAATTAATTAATTTTGTTTAATTTAATAAATTAATTTTTTTAACAACTTTAATTTTTTCATAAATAATTTCATTTATTTCAAGAATTTATTTAAATAATATTTATAATAACTCTGTACTTTTATTAATTTATTTAATCTTGTATTCAAGTTATCTTTCAATTATAACATATTTATCGTGTTCAATAAATTCTTTATTAATTTTAATAACAATTTCGATTTAAAAAAAAATACATAGCTGGTTTGTATTACATAATACTTTTAGAATTCTTAAGAAAGCTTCTTAAGAATCTCGAATTTTGGGAATTGGAGGATAAAGTGACGAGATTGAAGAATTGGTGATTCTTGTTTTGAAATTTAATTTTTTATAATATAAATGAATTTATAATATTTTTTTTATTATTGATGGCTCTTACAAAAAGAGGTCAAATTTTCTACATGATCACCAATAGCAATAATAGCTTCAGTTTTATCATTCTTCAACATTACTTACAGCTGGAATTTATTTATTAATTCGTTATATGGATTTATTAAATTAATGAATTTAGAAATACATATTTGATTTGTATTACAAAAACTTTTAGAATTCTTAAGAAAGAATCTCGAATTTTGGGAATCGGGCATATAAAGTGACAAGAGCGAGAGGAACGAAGGCGCAATTAACGAGATTCGACGAGGGTCGACGAGGATTAATTGGCGCCAGGGATAAAAGGAGAAGAAAGGGGAGAGAGAAGAAGGAGAAAAAGAGGATCCCCCCTCTAAAGGGGGGGAAACAATTTCGCGAGAAGAGAGCAACGAGGGTCGGCCCCGGATCGATACACCACCGGTTCACCGAGCTTTCCTCCTCGCCTCCTCCCTGGTATCCATGGTGACGCGATAGCAATGGCCGACGCGGACGTCGCGGCGCCTGCGTCCGCTGCGTTCATTATAATTGAATTTCGCCTCGTGGCAAAGAAAGAAAAACACGCCTCAACTCTCTCGTCCTCCTGGAGACTTGGTCGAGGAAAAAAAAATTCCACCCCCTTCTCGATTCTTCTCGTTGAAAAATTCTCGTTGATAAAATAAAATATAGCTTACGAGATATAAAGTATTCCAATATTTAGTAATATTATAGTTAAAATATTTTTTAACTTGCGTTTAAATTTTTCTTAAAGAAAAGAAGATGGATTTCTCCTCCACGAGGACACAGAAGTTCTATTCTATATTTTCACGAGAATTTCACGGAAGAGAGGATGGTCTTCTTCGTTCCTCGATGGTAACAGAAGGAGGAACAGCGAGAATGCTCGTGTTCCACGGCGCAAGAAATCAGAGTGGAGATCGATCGTCCATTATTGCGAGACGCCACGCATCGCTTCCTCCCTCTTCTCCATTCCATTTTAAGAGGAAGAAAGGGAAGGAAGAAAGTATCCGTTGCGCATGGCGGAAGATAAAAATCGACGATCGCTTCGGAGGACGGCTCCCTTTCAAACCTATTTTCCCCATTCTTCCTAACATTCTTTCCAAGATTTCTTTCTAATCTTCCTTTAGTTTACTTTATTCGAGGATATTATCGAGAAAGAAGAATGCTTAAAAGATCTCGAAATGTATCACGACGAGTAATCATATTCGAAAGAAAGAATCGATCGATCATGCAAGATCTAATATCCAATCCGATATTAAATCTAATTAAATCTTGTTCAAACTTGGACAAGGAAGTTCAATAAGCGCAAAAGTTATATCGTATAAAATTACTCGAAATTGTTAGGGTGGTTAGGTTATTACGTAAGCTGTATACTTCTCCATTTCTTTTTTTTTTTTTTTTGCTCTGCCAACGAAGATAAAAAATTGGAGAGAACGGATTGCGAGCGACAGGTTCAGGGTTCACGATCATCGATAAGTGGTAATTGATTTCACGCCCCTTGATTTACGACCGAGCCGGCACAAAACCTCGCTTTTGGGGTAAAAATCCAACGAATCCAACCCCATCGTTCCTTCTATCTTAACTGTCGACATGTGTTACCCCTTCTGCTCCCCGTGAATGGGGTGCAGAACCCGCGAATTTCCATCTTTATCGGCGAAAAACGAGAATCTGTGATCTTTTGATCTTTTGGCCACGTCACCATATCCATTCAGATCCAAATTTATCCGATAATATTCAACAGATATTATAATCCAAGATATCATTTCATCATTTCAACATTATAAAATATTTGATCGTAAAATATCAGAATTGAGAAAGCTTTAAAATTAATTCCTTATTTTTCATTTGTCCAATGTGTTGAGGAGAAATATATATCGTGCGAATTTTTACCATACGATAATTAAACAATAAAACGAAAGAAAAGGAAAAGAAGACGTTCGTTTCTCCGGTCGAATAAATTCTGCTCCATCCGTGGAAATGCTTCTTTATTAATTTTTTCCACAGGCTGTTCCGAATGGTCGCAACAGTTATTCAGAAGCACGGGCCACCGGGCGTGAAAGCGAGTTTAACGTCGAATAAATCAAAATAAAGGGGAGGGGGGTGCGAACGTAGCATCCCGCTGGGCGACGGGTCAGAAAGATGAGGGGTGCTCGAAAGAGTTACCTGCTTAACGTACCCGAGATCCTTGTTGAGCGCACGCCTCGCGAGGATCCATGGTGCGTGAGCATCGACCAGTGAAATTTTTATTATCTCTCTCTCTCTCTCTGAGTCGCAACGGGTGCGAGAAACGTCAAATATCGTTTTGAAAAAATTGACGATTGAATTGACTCGTTGAAAGGTTTTGTAACTTTCGATCCGATTATTTTTCATCGATTTCTTATTTACGAAGAGAAATGCACGAAGGGAAAGGGAAAGATAATTGAAATTCGAAACACGATAAAAGTTTTTAAATTCCAAGATTTCGGGATCAAAGTTTTTCGTGGCACGAATTTGTCGTTGTTCAACCTTCAACGATCGAAGGAAAATGGAATTTATTAGAAATTTGGCGAGGAGAATGGGCAGATTTTATTCCGTAAACGATAGTTTTTACGAAATAAATTTGTTCGCAGTTAGAGACAGGAACAGTCATGTTGGACATAAATTACACGGTTCTAGTTTTCGCCGTGGAGTCCATTATTATTACACGCTCGGCTGGCCTTTCTGTTTGCCTTTCCCATGTACCACGAATAATCCACGATTTCGGCCGACTTGTATCGCGCCTTCGCATTATCCCGAAACGGGTAAACAGCCCCGTCAGCCTGCTCTGGAATCGGCTTAAACGCCGTCTCGCTGACGTATTGACGCGAGCGAAAGGGGTCGAGAGCGCACCAAACAAATTCTCGACCATTTTCAACCTCCAAGCAAATTTCTTTCTTCTCAAAAATTATTATCATTGTTATTATTATAACAAAGATAAATCATTAATTCTAGAAAGAGTAAGTTATTATTAGTATCAGGGGAAGAAAAAATGTAATGGAAAATTTCATTTTATTTACTTAGGTATTTATAGTATTCATCCATTGTGATCT
>NW_006263462.1:186729-187300 GCF_000469605.1 Apis dorsata
AGATGACATATATGAAAACACACAATTCTGTTTTTAATTATTTTCAACCTCCAAGCAAATTTCTTTCTTCTCAAAAATTATCATTGTTATTATTATAACAAAGATAAATCATTAATTCTAGAAAGAGTAAGTTATTATTAGTATCAGAAGAAAAAGAAATGTAATGGAAAATTTCATTTTATTTACTTAGGTATTTATATTCATTATTGTGATTCAAATGACATGATATGAAAACATACAATTCTGTTTTTAATTATTTTCAACCTCCAAACAAATTTCTTTCTTCTCAAAAATTATCATTGTTATTATTATAACAAAGATAAATCATTAATTCTAGAAAGAGTAAGTTATTATTAGTATCAGAAGAAAAAGAAATGTAATGGAAAATTTCATTTTATTTACTTAGGTATTTATATTCATTATTGTGATTCAAATGACATGATATGAAAACATACAATTCTGTTTTTAATTATTTTCAACCTCCAAACAAATTTCTTTCTTCTCAAAAATTATCATTGTTATTATTATAACAAAGATAAATCATTAATTCTAGAAAGAGTAAGTTATTATT
>NW_006263462.1:187379-189346 GCF_000469605.1 Apis dorsata
ATATCAGGGGAAGAAGAAATGTAATGGAAAATTTCATTTTATTTACTTAAGTATTTATAGTATTCATCCATTGTGATCCAGATGACATGATGTGAAAACACACAATTCTGTTTTTAATTATTTTCAACCTCCAAGCAAATTTCTTTCTTCTCAAAAATTATTATCATTGTTATTATTATAACAAAGATAAATCATTAATTCTAGAAAGAGTAAGTTATTATTAGTATCAAAAGAAAAAGAAATGTAATGGAAAATTTCATTTTATTTACTTAGGTATTTATATTCATCATTGTGATCCAAATGACATGATATGAAAACATACAATTCTGTTTTTAATTATTTTCAACCTCCAAGTAAATTTCTTTCCTTCTCAAAAATTATTATTATTATTATTATTATTATTATTATTATTATTATAATCATCAATTCTAGAAAGAGTTATTATTAATATTAAAGGAAGAAGAAACAGCAAATTTCTTCCTTTTCAAAAATTATTATCTTTGTTATTATTATTATAACAAAGATAAATTATTAATTTTAGAAAGGGTAAGTTATTAGTATTAGAAAAGAATTAGTATAAGAAAAATTTTATTAGTTGTTATTATAGTATAAGTTTATGATATTATTGTTAGTAGAAGAAAAGAAAAAGAAACTTGCTTACTTAGGTAGTAATCCCATCCATTATGATCTATGAGAACAATTCTCTTCTCAATTATTTTCATTTAATCTCCAGGTAAATTTCTTAAAAATTATTATTATTGTAATAAAATAAATCATTAATTCTAGAAAGAGTAATATTATTTTTAAAAGAGAGTATTAATATCATCCATTGTGATCTGAATATGATAAGAATACATGATTTTATTCTAAATATTCTCTGATTATTATTGTAATAAACAGGTAAATCACCAATTCTAGAAAGAGTGAGTTATTATTAGTATTAGAAGAAGAAGAAACATAAAATTTCTAAATATAAACATTTTCATTATTCATCCATTATGATCTAAATGATGTGATATGATGAGAATATACAATTCTATTTTAAACATTCTCTGATTATTCCAGTTCCAAATAAATTTCTTCTGAAAAATTATCATTATTGTAACAAACAAATAAATCACCAATTTTAGAAAGAGTAAGTTATTATTACATAAAGTTTCTTTTTACTTACTTAAATATAAATATTTTCATTATTCATCCATTATGATCTAGATAATATGATATGATGTGAGAATACACAATATTTTCTGACTATTCAACTTCCAAATAAATTTCTTCTGAAAAATTATCATTATTGTAACAGATAACAGATAAATCACTAATTCTAGAAAGAGTAAATTATTATTAATGTTACATAAAGTTTCTTCTTACTTACTTAAATATAAACATTTTCATTATTCATTCATTATGATCTAGATAATATAATATGATGTGAGAATATATAATTCTATTCTAAACATTCTCTGACCTATTCCAAATAAATTTCTTCTGAAAAATTATCATTATTGTAACAAACAGATCAATTCTAGAAAGAGTGAGTTATTATTAATACTATTAGAAGAAGAAGAAACATAACGGAAAGTTTCTTGCTCAAACATATAAACAGTACCCACCCACCTATGATCCACATCTCGTAATACCTTTCACGATATCCTCCGGTACGGGGTCGAGCCAAATGCACGTACGCATGTACCGTACGGATTAGCTTCTTTTTCAGACCCACCTTTGATCCGACGAATTTCGAGGAGGAGAGGGACGGATATAGGCGCGATTCCAGGAGGGAGGAGGGAGGGAGGAGAAAGGAGGGGGAAACCAAGCATCGAGGAGGCATTGAGACCCGGCTTAATCCCCTGATTCCGTATCCCCGGCTCCGATTCAGCCCTCCTCTCCTCTCCTCCCCTCCCCTCCACTTGGACGGCCATTCAACGAGGCGAAGGTAAAGGATCCTCTCTTTAAGGAATCTGTAA
>NW_006263462.1:189533-189747 GCF_000469605.1 Apis dorsata
CTATCCTGTTTACAGACAGGATCCTCTTGATCTATGGCGTCGGTTGTATTTTTATATTTATACCCTGTAAGTAGACACGTGAAATATCCTACGGGCTTCCAAACTCTCTCTCTCTCTCTCTATCTTTCCTTCAAATTTCCTATTATAACAGAGTTTATTATTATTATTATTATTATTATTATTATTATTATTATTATTATTATTATTATTATTA
>NW_006263462.1:190004-191242 GCF_000469605.1 Apis dorsata
GAGGGGAGAGATCCAAATGCGTTCTATCTAGATGAATGGATGCGTCAACGTTACGTTTCAATCGAAGAAGGAAGAGAGACGAGAAGAAAGAGGAGAAAAGGAAAAACGGTCCAAACGGTTGAAAAGGTGTCCAGCAGGTAGAGGAGGAGGAGGAGGTGGTGGTGGAGGTTCCCTTTTTAATGCCATTTCGTGCCATTTACACCTCGACAACTTATAGCTGCTATATATACAGCGGAGGCAAGATCGAAGGAGGATCTCTTTTGGACTCCTCTGTTGGCTTTATTGTCAGAGCTGCCTATACACGGTGGCCATTGACGAAACGACTTCCCGTCACGCCATTGCTTCCTTTTCATTGATCTCCTCTCGAGGCGACGGGGACCGAGGTTGCGCCTTTCTCTCTCCCTCTTTCTCTTCTCGCGCCTTGTCCAGGATCAAAGGTAAATTTAACGACGATCTTTTCGAAAATCGCTGCGATTTTTCAATTCCCCCCCTCTCTCTTTCCCTCTCTCTCGGGAACAGGTACCTGTGCGAACCTGGAATTCCACAACGACTATTATTAATCCACCAAAGTCGAGTTTACACGAGAGAATTTGTTAAGTGGAAGAAACAGTTTCGAGCAGTGTCTCTCATTTAATTTCTCCTTCCCTCGCCTCTCGAGAGGAGGAAATTTCCTCCATCTCAGAGGATCGAACGAGGCTTTACTCTCGAAACGTGAAGGGATGATTGGAAGTAATCGATCCTCTCAAAAGTAAACCATGGGATAAGGATGTACAATTACACAATCATGTTTCGAAAATACCACTCACTCGTGTATCATTTTCTCAGAAAAAATCGAGATCGATTTGTATATATATATATTTTTATAGATACTTTTAATCTAAGAAGAAAGGAAGGGGAAAAATTTAGGTTTTCGAGAGGAATTAAAAAAAAGAAAGGAATCCAGGTGAAATCAGGGGACCGGAATCGGAAAAAATGATGTTTGAGAGAGAAACGCGTCAACGTTTTACCATTTCTACGTTATATGATGGATGGTTTTTCACGTTCCTCGATCCGTGTAATTCGCACGCGTAAGAGGATACGAATGGAGTCATTGTCCGGCTGTCGTTTCCTTCGACGGCTGACGAAACGGATCGATCGGTTTGCGCATTTTTGGGAAGGGAAAATAAGCGGGCCACCCTCTGGCCCTACCTGTTGGCCCCACGGTCAACCCGTGGCCGGCACGGATTGGGAAGGGCCCA
>NW_006263462.1:191286-192857 GCF_000469605.1 Apis dorsata
CGATTCCACGCCGATGCAAATGTCGGTTCCGCTTCTGTTACGCGCTTCAAAGAGGAGGACGCGACTTTTGTACGGGCCGGCCGTGGACAGGCCTCGATTTTACGGCAACGGCTCCCAGGGGAGAAGCTCGATTCGCCGCCAATAACTGGATCATCGTTTCCGCCCTTTCCTTTCCTTTCCAGATGCCCCCAGAAGACCGACCGATCTCAATAATCGATAATAATTAAACTTTTCGATCGAATTCTTTCCATTTTCCCTCCCGGTAAATTAACATTCCGAGTTTTATTTTATTTATTCTTTTTATTTATTTTATTTATTATATTTATTTTTTTAGTTATAGAATCAAATGTTGATTATAATATTGGATGATAAGAAGAAAAATAGAATTTTTTCGTTTTCTTTGGAGTAATTCGAAATGATTTTATTTTTTTAGTTATCTAAAAATAGGTGAATTTGACAGAATCAAATGTTAAGGAAATATTAGATGAGAAGAGGAAATAGAATTTTTTCGTTTTTTTTTGAATAATTAAAATTCGTAGTAATTTATTTTTTTCAGTTATCTAAAAATAGGTGAATTTGACAGAATCAAATTTTAATGAAATATTAGATGAGAAGAGGAAATAGAATTTTTTCGTTTTTTTTTGAATAATTAAAATTCGTAGTAATTTATTTTTTTCAGTTATCTAAAAATAGGTGAATTTGACAGAATCAAATTTTAATGAAATATTAGATGAGAAGAGGTAATAGAATTTTTTCGTTTTCTTTTGAGTAATTAAAATTCGTAGTAATTTATTTTTTTCAGTTATCTAAAAATAAGTGAATTTGACAGAATGAAACGTTAATTATAAAAAGAAAAATAGAATTTTTTCGTTTTCTTTGGAGTAATTCGAAATAATTTATTTTTTTTTTATTTTTAGTTACTTAAAAATAGGTGAATTTGAATTAAATGTTAAAATATTAGATAAGAAGAGGAATAGAATTTTTTCGTTTTCTTTTGAATAATTAAAATTCGTAGTAATTTATTTTTTTCAGTTATCTAAAAATAAGTGAATTTGACAGAATGAAACGTTAATTATAAAAAGAAAAATAGAATTTTTTCGTTTTCTTTGGAGTAATTCGAAATAATTTATTTTTTTTTTATTTTTAGTTACTTAAAAATAGGTGAATTTGAATTAAATGTTAAAATATTAGATAAGAAGAGGAATAGAATTTTTTCGTTTTCTTTTGAATAATTAAAATTCGTAGTAATTTATTTTTTTCAGTTATCTAAAAATAGGTGAATTTGACAGAATGAAACGTTAATTATAAAAAGAAAAATAGAATTTTTTCGTTTTCTTTGGAATAATTCGAAATAATTTATTATAAAAAGAAAAATAGAATTTTTTCATTTTCTTTGGAATAATTCGAAATAATTTATTTTTTTTTTTTTAGTTACTTAAAAATAAAGAAAAATAGAATTTTTTCGTTTTCTTTGGAATAATTCGAAATAATTTATTTTTTTTTTATTATTTAGTTACTTAAAAATAGGTGAATTTGAATTAAATGTTAAAATATTAGATAAGAAGAGGAAT
>NW_006263462.1:192978-195436 GCF_000469605.1 Apis dorsata
CTTTCGAATAATTAAAATTCGTAGTAATTTATTTTTTCAATTATTTACGGGTGACTAAATTTGCTTCAAGTAATTACTAATGCTTAAATAACATTTATTCGTAGCTTATATTATATAATCTCAGATCGTTTTGCAATACAATTATTTCGAACGATCTTTCGAAATTATGGAAGTAACTTCAACTATTATCAAATGTTAACGAAGTATGATAATGAATAATTGGTGACAATTTATTTTTCGCAGAGTTTAATTTTAATTCGATCGTCCAGGGATGAATGGATTTGACGGAAATCAAATATTATATTCGATTATGTGGCGGCGGTGCGTTTCGCTGTTGCGAAATGATGGATATGGAAACAAAGTTTTGCGCAAAGAAGCGGTTACGGGCCGGAACCTCGTAAAATCGCGAGCCCCGTCGGCCGGTTTTTCGAGCTTCTAATGGAATATGATGTCAAGCTCGAGCCGCGGCGCTTACGTTGTAAATCTCGATGAATTATCGCCGTTTAAACGACTGTGAAATTAGCGGTTTAGAGTGCCGCGTCTCGGGATCCTCTGTATACGGGACTCGTAACTGTCTTCTAGGTGCTAAATTTCGCGCGAGCCCGTCCCGAGGATGAAATCTCGGGCCTCGAGATTTATATATAAACGAATTTCTCTCGCCCGCCCCCATCCTTCTCTCGCCTTTAACGCGATTTATCTACTCGCTTTAAATAGGAAAAAATGCAAATACGATATATATCATCGCTTTGCAGTAACCAAATTACAGTATCAGTATTATTTATCCTCTCATATTCTCTGGAATTCTTTTTAAGTATTAATTGTATTAATCCTCTCCACCAATTTTCTATAGATTTATAAGAATTAGTTAGTTCTCTAGGGTTCCCTATAGCAATATTCCATAATTCGCATTAAAGCAAGATAAATTCATTTAGAAAAGATTATCGCACAATAATTCATTGATTGACAAATTATTTTTGTATCGATAAATCATACAAACGCTTCATAATAATTTTTCTTAGTATTATTTATTTATAAGAACGTTAGTTCTCTAGAGTTCCCTAGAATTCTTACTAGATCCCCAATTCCTTAAATAATATTCTATAAGATCGCATTAAAGCAAGATAAATAATCGTATAAAGCAATAATAAATAAATTCATTCACAAAAGATTGTCGCGCAATATTCATTGATTGACAAATTATTTTTGTATCGATAAATTATACAAACGCTTCATAATGCAATTTTTTTTAAGTATTAATTATGTTAATCCTGTAGAATTCCTCTCCACCAATTTCCTAGTAATAGATTTATATGAATTAGTTAGTTCTCTAGGGTTCCCTATAATTCTTAATAGATCCCCAATTCTTCAAGCAATATTCTATAATTCACATTAAAGCAAGATAAATTCATTTAGAAAAGATTGTCGCACAATAATTCATTGATTGACAAATTATTTTTGTATCGATAAATCATACAANNTTTCATAATAATTTTTTTTTAAATATAAATTTATAAGAACATTAGTTCTCTAGGGTTCCCTAGAATTCTTATTAGATTCTCAATTAAATAACATTCTATAAGATCGCATTAAAGCAAGATAAATTCATTCACAAAAGATTGTCGCACAATAATTCAGTGATTGACAAATTATTTTTGTATCGATAAATCATACAAACGCTTTATAATTTTTTTTAAATATAAGATTTATAAGAACGTTAGTTCTCTAGAGTTCCCTAAAATTCTTATTAGATTCTCAATTCCTTAAATAACATTCTATAAGATCGCATTAAAGCAAGATAAATTCATTCACAAAAGATTGTCGCACAATAATTCATTGATTGACAAATTATTTTTGTATCGATAAATCATACAAACGCTTTATAATTTTTTTTAAATATTAGACTTATGAGAACATTAGTTCTCTAGGGTTCCCTAGAATTCTTATTAGATTTTTATCCCCAATTCCTTAAATAACATTCTATGAGATTGCATTAAAGCAAGATAAATTCATTTAGAAAAGACGCGCAATATCGATTGACAAATTATTTTTGTATCGATAAATTATATAAACGCTTCATAACATAATTTTTTTTAAGTATTAGATTTATAAGAACGTTAGTTCTCTAGGGTTCCCTAGAATTCTTACTAGATCCCCAATTCCTCAAGCAATATATTCCACAAGATCGCAAAATTAAAGCAAAAGATAATTAAATAAAAATAATTAAATAAATTATAAAAACGCTTCGTGAATTCTCGTTTTAAAAAACTATTCACTAACGATGAAACAATGAACTCACTATTGGAAATAAAATAAAATATCTCGTCGTTCAATGTGGAATTGTTTCAATCTCGATCGCCGTTAAATTCCTCTGGCCGGATTCTGGCGCAATTGGCGGCCCGTCGGTGAGAGCAGCACGATCCGCGGGTGGTCCCAGAAGGAGGTGGGCCCTCGGAAGGGT
>NW_006263462.1:195517-197659 GCF_000469605.1 Apis dorsata
AGGAGGGCGGCGGTGGCCCGTTCGAAGCCTCGCTTCGAAATCGATGGTTCCCAGCGTGACGTCAAAATAACCAAATGTGTCAACAGTGTCGCGAGTCAACGGGGTTCTTGATCGAATTACACGGGCGGGGGCAAATTTACAAGGTGCTACCCGCGGCGTGGCCCTTTCTCTCAATTAAGTAGCGCAGCTGCGGTGCACGCGCGTCTGTTCAACAGTTCGGCTCGCGATTCGAAACTCGCTTTTTCAATTCGAAATAAAATGAAAAGGGAGGAGGAAGAAAAAAAAAAGAAAGACAGAGAGAGAGAGAGAGAGAGAGAGGAGGGAAGAAAGGAAGGAAGGAAAGGTAGGCAGATCCTCCTCATAGATCCATTCAACGAGGAAATTCGACCAGTTTCGTCCGGGGAAACTGACCGCCCATCGAACTGGACGCACCGGTAATTTTCTCTCTATCTCCCTAATTTTACGAACTGGACACTGTGCCCCCAAAAATCCACCCTTCTTTTTAAAGACAAATTACCGTTCCTTTGAATAGTTCCTTTTGACAATTCTTTCAAACGGTGTTAACTCATTTGCCAATAAAATTATTTTCGTGCATCTCAATACAAATCGTACGATTTCTCCTCCGATTTTCAATAATTTCGCGTCTTTTTTTCCCTCGATATCGAAAAAAGAAGAAAAGAAAAGAAAACAAAACAAATAATTTCTTTCGAACGTAACGGCCGAGAGAGGAAGGAACGAAGGAGAGAGAAAAATCGGTAGGAGGAGGATGGAACTAGGCGCGGTGTCGGCGTTGGTCAAAGGGGATCGTTTCACCCTCCCCCCCCCCCTCCTTCCTCCGGAAGGTTAAGCCCTGACGGCGGCCCAAACAGTTTTTCGCCGTAATAAAACCGCGCTTACGCCGATAATAAAAGCTACGATCTCACTGCTCTGTTTGTTTCTCCTGCCAGACGTCTCTGATGTCTGCTGGATTAACGACTCTCCCCCCTCCACCCACGCCCATCCTTCCGCTTGTGGGAAACGGCGACCGTTTTCCGCGACATCGCCTCCATCTACCGAGAAATATAACACCCTCCGTCTATATTTATAAGACAGCGCGTCTAAGAAACGGGGACCACCGAGCGTTTACGATGTTCATTCATCGTAAAAATCCCTAAAAATCTCGTGTAATCTTCCTTTCGCTTTCGATTCCCATTCATACATCTCTACTTGTAATACCAAAACTTGCAAACTTTCCGAATTTCCATCGTGGAAAAATCGTCTCCTGTCGACGATCTTTTCATGAACCCGCCCCCGAGACGAATTATCGACACACGATTAAATTCTGTGCAAGCCAAACGCGTCGACGAGTCATCCCCGAAAAAATTAACTAGGAGGATAAAAGATAGAGAGAGAGAGAGAGAAAGGAATCCGATTAATAATAGAGCGAGAAAAAAAAAGGAGAAGAGGAGAACAAGGGTGAAATTCGTGTGGAAAGAGAGAGAGGAGAGGGGGGTGGGTTTTTAACGAGAGGGTGCATCACCTGGTAGGACCATCGATCACGAGACGGAGGAAGGGCGGGTATGGAGCGAGGGAGGGACGTGTATAAGGGAGCGACGGGCATCCACAATTTGTCCTCGTCACGTTTGAAACGTGGCCGGTCTTGGAGGCGCGCGAAACGAGCGAAAGGGGTTCCCTGCCCCCGGTTTATAACCTTGTTCCATCGACTATATATTATGAGCGGGCCTACCTAACCGGGGAAGCCTCAAGCGTGTCCATTAACTCCTCGTCGCAGGATATTAACGTTTTGTATATTGTGCACGCTCGCGCAACCGTTTCTCAAGGGGCGAAGGGGTGAGGGGAGGGATCGTAAAGCGCAGCCGGTGTGTTATCCACCCGCGAACATTCCTCTCCGCTTCCTCTTTCTTTTTTTCCCCCCTTTTTCGAGTCGAGTCGACGAATTGTTGGAGGAGAATTCGAGTTGCTTCGAGTCGAATTTGGATTCGATAATATTTTGGAACATTTGCGTTTTCTTTTTTTCGAGTCGAGAAGATAAATTATTCATTTCGTTGCTTGGATTCGAAAATATTTTGTCCGTTTGGAAAATAATTTTCCAATTTTGTCGGGTAGAATTAGAGCGGATTGAGAAGAGATTATATATATATA
>NW_006263462.1:199061-201984 GCF_000469605.1 Apis dorsata
ATTGGAATAGAGTGTGTCGCTTTGTTCGGTTATAATTACGTTTACCTTGAAGAAATAAAAATTTTAGATTAATAACACCAGATGTAGCTACGAGTAATCGTTAAATTAGGGATCTAAAAAGGGTCTACGGGCCTAAGTCCTAAATCTTAGCGTGTCCCTATTGTCTCTTGATGCATACCTGGTTCCCTTTAAATTTAAATCTCCTTTAACCATCATCTGCTTAACAAATATTTACTCTAACAATTATATCGTTAAATTTTCCATTTTCTTCTTCACAAATAATTTCAGTTTTCCTCGATTGTTCGAATGCTTACCCTTGGCGGTTACAATGAAGGGAAGCGAGAAATCTCACGTTCTCGTGTTGACGTGTTCTCGAGCACGAAAGGCAAAAGGATGTCAGGGCTCGTAAAAGTTAGCTGGCAATCTGGAAGGGTCGACATAAGGTCAGGCGATAAGCTGCTAGGCGCAATTAGGACGAGCGAGCCTTTATTTCCCTAATTCTCGTTTTAATCAACCCGATTCCGTGCATGCGACACCCATTGTTCCTTAGTCAACTTTTGTTTTTCGCGCGCGAGCGTGAGCATGAATTGAAAACCCCCTTCCCGGCTTAATCAGCCGTTACGCGCCTTTCAATTAAAACCCACTTTAAATGGCACTACTGCGGAGAAGCGTGCACAGCGCGCCATCTTCCGATACTTTTTTTCAGTTTTCTCTTTCCTTTCGTCTCCTTTAACGATCAAGACGCCTGATAGTTTCGATACAGAGTAGTTTTACGAAAAGTTTTAACGACAGAGTTAGAGAGACAGAGTTAAAGTGTTTAGATGTTTAGCGAGGTGTGCGAAAATTGATCGTATTATGGGGATACGTCGAAGCTTAACGCCGTTTGAGGTTATAACAGATACACGGGTTGACGTTGAATGTGTTGATCGAATTTAACACGGGTATATTAATTCATACGTGAAATTTAATAACAAAGGATAGTTGATTCTTTTGATTGATATTTGATACATACGGTGATGATAACATTTGAAATTAATGTAATGTGAAAAAAAAGCATATGTCGAGAGGTTAAACTTGTTGAAACTTGTCGTCATTCGAATTTCGATCTAAGTGTAAAAAGATGTATAAGAGGGGGATTATGGGTGAAAGTCGTGTTTGAAAGATCGTAAATATGGATAAATATTGAACTATTTTCAGGATTGGAGGAAAAGAAGAGGCGGTCAATCCATCGATCATTTGTTTGACTTTCCACGCGTGCTCCCGGCCGGAAATAGAAAATAGTCTCGTGCCTGTTTGCCGATCCTGTTTGCGCAAGCTGACCCTTCACGGAGGCTTCTCTTCTCCAAGAGTTTCTGAAGAGGTCCTCGAAGGATCGAGCACGCAGATGTTTATTTTGACGCGACCGAGTCACGATTCCTCGAGTGCTACAATCTTTTCGATATTCCTCTTGTCCACCGGTAACAGAGGGCGCAGCCACATAACCATTCTTTCCGTTACAAATTCGTAGATAATAATATAATATAACCTTCTATTTGTTAATAAAAGTAACTTACAATTTTTCGAAACTTTGTAAAAAATTACAATTCGTTCAACTTGATGCAACTTTTCCGCTCGAAAGGCGACTCTCAATCGTTTCAACTCTTTATCCATGCTGGATTTCGTAATCTCCAATTAATAAAAGCGCAGCTATCGATTTCTCATTCCTTTAATCAGAAAGTGTTTTTTCTGTTTAGACAATCGTAAAATAATCTCGAAGAAAAGAATTTTCCATTTTTCTTCGAGAAAGAAATTTTAAACAAAAATTCGGATCCCGTTTTTCCATCAATTTTGTCCAATTTTATCCGTTTCCGAGTGGAACGAAAGGAAGCATCCGGGGATGCGAAAAGAAAGAAGGAATCGGCGACGAAGGGGCACAAAAAAAAGAGAGAAAAAAGAAGATAGCGGATCGGAAGGAGCTTCCTCGAGGAGAGGCTCGATTACACGGTTACTTTGTCTTCTGTGAATGGGGAAGGACGCTGGTCATGGTGATCGTGCAGCAGCGAGGAGGACGAGAAAAATGGCATAAGCGCGAAACCGCACAAAAGAGGACTCGCCACGGTTTTACCTCGTCTCGCAACGGTTACTTCTCTCGTCCCTCTCGTCCGTCTTGAATTGAATTCTTTTATTTATTTCCCTCCTATTTACGAGTATGGAAGGTAAACAGTTTGCCCGTAAAGAAAGACCGCGTTTCGCGTTCAGGCGTGATCAATCGGAATATTCTTAAAGAATTCTCTCTTTCTCCACTCCTTTTGCTTAATTCAATTACCGCTCTGTTCTTTGTTCGATTATTTTTTATAATCGCCCCTCACTTTTTTTGCAGATTCTCGTTTCTCTTTTCTTCCCCTTCCATTCCACGTCGACTTAGCGAACCGTGACATCGACTTTCTACCAACATTCCTCCCAAGAATCGTAAATTAATAATTAATAAATAATTGGAATTTTATATCTCCTTAAAAAAAGAAATTTCTAAATTTTTAAAACTTCAAAAAATCAAATAACCTTCAACACGACAAATCTTCGAGAAAGAGAATCAAAGAGAATAATAAATGGGCAAAAATCGAGAGGAGATCTGAAAAGGAGGAGGCAGTTGGAGGAAAGGAGATTCCACGTCGGTGCGCACGGACGAGGAAGAAGGAGGAGGAGGAGGAGGAGGAGGAGGATCCTTTCTCGAGGGAGAGGGAGAGAGAGAGAGAGGTCGGGCGAGTTTTTTTTCCTCCACCGGTATCGATTCAAGACGGCGTATAATTCGATATCGATACCGTAATCCTATATGTAAGAGGCACACGCAAGGTCTCGTCACGTTGATCGGCGACCACGCGCATCGGTTGACAATGGTTGTCGGCGATACGCGGTGGCCGGCCGATAACGGTCCGCCTTGTACGGA
>NW_006263462.1:202302-203346 GCF_000469605.1 Apis dorsata
GCTGACCGGATTGCTGGATCGGTGGAGCGAATTCGCGGTGTCACGGAACATTATTTCAACGCGCCTGCCTCCAACCGTTGCAATTCCACCGCGCTGGAACATGGTTTGCAACATGCCCTGCCTTTCTAATCGGCCGTAGGAACGCCGAGAATCATCATCTTCCTTTCGCTCTTTTCATTCGATTTCTTTTGATCTCTTCCAAGTTGATCAGATTATCGGAGAGAAGATTTTTTTCTTTTTTTATCCTCTCTCGGCTTTTAAAGTATTCCTTCCTCTCAATTTTAAAATTTACATTTATATTTATTTTATCGTTAATTTCTCTTTTAGGAAAATTTCTCCATGATTTCTCTTCTTTCTCCTTCTCTAAATTTATTTTTCCTTATTTAAAATTTACATTTATATTTATTTTATCATTAATTTCTCTTTTAGGAAGATTCCTCCATGATTTCTCTCCTCCTCTAAATTATTTTTCCTTATTTAAAATTTACATTTATATTTATTTTATCATTAATTTCTCTTTTAGGAAGATTCCTCCATGATTTCTCTCCTCCTCTAAATTATTTTTCCTTATTTAAAATTTATATTCATTTGTCTTATCAATTTTTCTTTTAGGAAAATTCCTCCATGATTTCTCTTCTTTCTCCTCCTCTCAATTTATTTTTCCTTATTTAAAATTTATATTTATATTTGTCTTATTATCAATTTTTCTTTTAGGAAAATTCCTCCATGATTTTTCTTCTTTCTCCTCCTCTCAATTTATTTTTCCTCATTTAAAATTTATATTTATATTTGTCTTATTATCAATTTCTTCTCTTTTAGGAAGATTCCTCCATGATTTCTCTCCTCCTCTAAATTATTTTTCCTTATTTAAAATTTACATTCATTTGTCTTATCAATTTCTTCTCTTTTAGGAAGATTCCTCCATGATTTCTCTCCTCCTCTAAATTATTTTTCCTTATTTAAAATTTACATTCATTTGTCTTATCATTAATTTCTCTTTTAGGAAGATTCCTCCATGATTTCTCTCCTCCTCTAAATTATTTT
>NW_006263462.1:203409-207687 GCF_000469605.1 Apis dorsata
ATTTCTTCTCTTTTAGGAAGATTCCTCCATGATTTCTCTTCTTTCTCCTCCTCTTAATTTATTTTTCCTTATTTAAAATTTACACTTATATTCATTTGTTTTATTATCAGTTTCTTTTTTAGAAAGATTCCTCCATGATTTCTCTTCTTTCTTATAGAATAAAAATTTTTCGCCTCCCATCGATCAAGGAAATCGAATCTCTTCCGGATCCGAATCGGTTGGAAATTTACAGAAGAAAGTTGTGGAAAGTGAGCGCGGAGAGGAGTCTGGTTGGAAAGGAGAGCACGTGCTCAAGTCTCCCCCGTTCCTTACGCACGCCCGCCAGCTGCAAATATCGTGCACGGGAATCCAACGAAATCCACGCGTCGTGCACGCATGCAGAGTGCGCGGAGAACACGGGACCCATCTGGCGTGTGCGTGACCTCCTTGAATTATCGTGGCCAACACTTTAGAAACTCCAAGCTTTGCCCATTTCCTATTTCGCCTTTCCTTTTCGTGCATACCTTCGAGAACCTTGCCCAGCCGCTCCCAATAGCTCCCATTTCTCCGAGCATCCAAAGAAACGTTTGTAACAACAGCATTGTCATTCAAATTACGCGACAGACAGCACGCATCTTCTTTAATTAAATAAAACAACGAATAACAATTATAGTGGATTAAAAATAAGAATATCCCAATTTCGTATATTTCTTATGCATTATTTAAAATTATTATTCATTTCCTCGAGATTTCAGGGTTTCGATTTCTCGACGCAAGGGGAAAAGGCTGGACAATAGGCAAAACGCGAAACGAGATGCTATCGATTAACTATGCCAAAGTACCGCCTCTCCTCTCCTTCCTTTGTCCCCCGCTTTTCACTCGCGAAAACTTCCCAACCCCGCCTCGCCTCCCCCTGGAATTTCACGCACACGAGGGGAGCGACCCTGCCGAGCTACCCTCCGAGGGGGTAGAATCCTCCACCCCACGGCCAATCGCGGCCCGTGCACGCCCAGTGACGTCACGCGCACCCCTCCGCACCGTAATTAGCCAATCCCATCGCCGGCTGCCCACCAACCAACCCCTGCCCCGATTATATTTACGAGCCAATGATTTCCTCTCTCTCTCTCGAACCTGCTCTCTCTTCCTTTTCTTCTTTTTTAACCGTGCAAGTTGCAAAAAAGAAAAAACAGGAACGTTTCTGCTCCTCTTCCTCCTAATCCTCTTTGCCCGGTTTTCATTTCAGAACCGGATGGGTCCGAATCCCAGTAGCGATTTTGAAATTTCGAACTGTTAATAATATTTCTCGCAGGGAGGGATTATATTGGTTCTCGTGGGAGAAGCTAGCTAAAAAATGAGAGATACACAGGGGGAAGAAAGGGCAACAAAGGCTAAGAAGGAAGAGAGGGAGAAAAAAAAAATAGAGAATGAGCTCCGTTCGAAGAAGAAGAAGAAGAAGATCTTCGGTAGATAGCGATTACACGGTGTACGATGGACACAGTAGATAGGAAGAAAAGGAGACGAGGAAACGATGACGAGGGGACGGTTTCGATGACAATAATAAAAAGACGCGTATCATCGATTCGTAGGTGTGCTCTCGAGTATCGCTTTCTGCTAAGTTGGGGATAATCCGCTTAGGCCGGCCGCCCAGGCCTTTCGTTCGAACGCCGGCCTTGGTGGCATTGTTGCCGGCGTTTTGTGAGAAAACAGCATTTTCGACGCTCGAGGTGGCGACAAGAACGGGGCTTAACTTATCTCCGTCACAACAAGAACGGACCCTCCCTCCCTTTCCTACGTTTTTCTTCCTGCACCTGATTCACCTGAGAATATCGTAAAAAAGTAGGTAGATGCACCATAATGATCGTTGTTTCGCGAAACAAACCCTTCTTCTCACTTTAAACGGATTTTTAAAATCCCTCCCCTCCCCTCAATTTTCGACGAATCTTCGGAATCGATCGTCGATCAATTTATTCAACCGCTTATCGATGCTTTTTTTTCGCGGAAAAAGGGGGGGGGGGATGTCAAGTTGCAACGGTATTCGAGGCAATAGCCCTCTTAAATATTCGATATTCGTGATCGATGAAGGGGTTGCTCGGCCACCCCTCTCCTCGCCTCGCATAATCCCATGAATACATAATCTAGATGCAAACAGCCGCCACGCGTGGCCCGTTTTAGAACGACCGTGATATTTCACGGATTACGAATATTTGCACTTCGTTTCACGGTATCTCGATCTCTCCATTCTCTCTTTTTTTTCTCTTTTTATTTATCATCCAGAATCTTGTGTCTCTTTCGTCGTTCGGAAAAAAAAAGAAAAAATGAAGTTGATGGATGAGTTGATCGACGATTTACTTTTTTTTTTTCGCCTCGTAAATTCCTTCCACACGCGCGGTTTATTCACATGTTAATTGATAAAGAAAGACGGATGATTATGATTTCTAAGATGGGGAGAGAGAGGAAAAAGGATAATTAGAAAATTGTTTTGTAAATTTTTCGTAGAATTATTATTTTTTCTTAGCTGTCCATACGTGTGAACGGTTCATCGTTTGTTCGTTCATCGTGTTAGTTTTTCACGCGTTGAAGGACGCGTGGAAACGAAGAAAAACTGATAAATAGTATAGTAAAGGCAGTAGTAAGAATGACAAGCTCGTTGAATTACAAAAATTGATCGTTTAACTCGCTCGAGAGAGAACAAAAAAAATTCACGAATCGCTTCCCTCTGTGCATATCTCTTTTTATTATTATTTTTTTTTTCTTTCCACCTTACTTCGATAAAAATGTAATAATTTTTATCTACGTTTGCTCTACGAAAGATGCGATAGGTAAGAGGGTTTTATCGATCGTTTAAAAAAAGAAACTAAGCTTAATCGGAAAAGAACTAGACGGTACCAGTTTATATAAATAATTTCGATTAATCGAAATCATTCGATTGGTTTATTATTTCAATTCTCTAATTAGGCTCCACTAATAATAATGTAAATTCATCTAATCCATCTAGTAAGTCTAGTAGATTTTTTTTTTTTTTATTAAATCTTCAATTACTATGATTAATACTAAGATTATTATTATTATTATTATTACTACTATTACTATTATTATTATTATTATTATTTCTTAAAAAATATATCAGTCCAAATAGAACTATAGATAAAATATATAGAAAATTTTGTTCTTTTTTTTTTTTTCTTTTTTTTTTACACGTAGTACCGTCTCCCATCGATCCTTTCAAGGCGACACGGGAAAGCAATGGAAAATAAAATTAATCAACAAATCGTCCCTGCGCATGCGCTCTCCGCAGGCCTTTTAATCCTTTGCACTGGTGCGAATCGCAAATAGTACGAGGAATAGTACGATTAATAATAGAAAATATCGTTATATTGTTATTTACATATTAACGTACAAAACTAGAACGTTTCTAGCAGGCGATCAATATATATATATATATATATATATATATTATATATATATATTCGTATATTAATATTAATCTTAATCGTCCCATAACCTCATCAATCGCCGTTTCATAATTGAACCATGTTTACGAATACAAATATATTCGCTTGTATATCATCGTAATTATTATTATCGCAAATTACTGTTACTCGATAAAATTGTTTCGCAACGCTTCGAAACGATTCTTATTAACGAGAACGAAAAAAAAAAAATCGAAATCTCTTTCCTCGATCGATTTACACGTGTATCTGTATAATTAAACATTGATCGTTTAAAAAAAAAGGAAAAAAACGAGTTTTTACCTATATACGATTAAACTGGCACGAATGATATGCAAAAGGAGAAAAAAAAAACAAAAAAAGGTGGTAAAAAAAATACGCTACAACCTAACCTTAATATCTAAGAGCTATATGTTATCGTTTTCACGCTCACGCGAAGGATCGGAATCACTTGCACAAATTTTTATATACGTTTCTTCGATTAATCCTAAGTTTACAGTCGTAAGCTCTACGATATCGTTCGAGTGTGTCAAGTTACAATTAATTGAGCGTAGGCAGCTCGTAGTATTTGTTCGTTAGGAGTGCAAAGGCTTAAACAACGAAGGCGTTTATGTACATGTACACAATGATCGAGCACGAGGATGCGCTTCGTCAACTTTGTTGAACTCGTTAACACCTCGGCCTGCGAAACGTAATATTACTCGGTCGGTTGCGCGTTTCTTGGAAAGAATTAATCGTTAGTTAAATAATTTATCCAAGCGTTATATTAGCGTTCACTGTTTTTCTTACTATTTGATGATTTTTTTTTTTTTTTTTAAATTTTCAAGTTGGATAAAATATTAATATTAAA
>NW_006263462.1:207769-208766 GCF_000469605.1 Apis dorsata
AGTTTTAGATAGATGGAAAATTTTTAACGCAGCCAAGGTGTTAAAGAACACAAATCAGCAAATGGATGACGATCGAAGGAATAATAATACACACTCACACTTCCTCTCGTGGCTCTCGCACTTTCTCTCCCTTATAAAAATACGTTGGACGGAACCGACGACGAGTTTATATATGTCTCCTCGTGCCTTCTTTTTCTTTCTTTCTTTCTCTCTTTCTTTTTTTATTCTGTCTACTTGTATCTCTTTTGTTCTTTTTTTTTCTTCTTCTCTTATTTTCTCGCTTTAATTAAAATGGCGTTAAATTTGCGTTAAAACGACGATTGTGTTTTTGAGCGCTCCGATTTCAAAAACTCCTTTCCCATCTCTGTTCCATCGAGAATTCTACGGGATCGAAGAAGAAATAAATTCGAAAATTCGTTACTCCTCTCCACTTCTTTATCTTGTTTGAATTGTTTTAAATTATGCTCCTCCAATATTATAATTATATAAATATATATATATATGTGTGTATGTGTATGTATGTATATAAATCGAGAAGTCTCGAAGAGAACTTCGATCGATTTTTAAAAAAAGTTAAGTCTTAAAAATTGTAGAAAGACTGATATGCAACAGGATCACAAAAAATATTCGATGTTTTTTTTTCAGCAGTAAAGGTAATTTACTTGATCACATGGTATAAAAACATGGTTTGTTAATAAAACTCTTATAGGGACGAGAGTGTACATTTTTGTAAAGTGAATATACATATTCGAATAATTCGTTTTCTTTCAACTTTCACGCGAGTGTCGAGAATATAATTGTTTCAAAAACAACACGCGATAATGATATATAGGATTCGTTGATATTCGCGTCGCTCGAAAAATTTCATCGGTTAAAAAAATACTCGAATCTCGAACAGTCGAAAAATACAACGAGGTCGAACGATTAAAAACAACCGCCCCTGGACCCTTTTTCTTATCTTTTTTTCTATTTTTTTTTTTTTTTTTTTTTTTTTTTT
>NW_006263462.1:208811-209910 GCF_000469605.1 Apis dorsata
CTCTAAGAGAAGGGATCGATCACTTAAACTAAACACAAAAACGTTTCGTCCCTCCCGTTAAAATAATTCTCTCGCCTTTTAAATCTTTAAAAAATAACGCTATATAGTCTTTTTTTTCCTTTTTTTTTTTTTTTTTTTTTGTTTGTTTACCACCTCGTCAACCGACCGATTCTCTGATCCCAAAAAATTGTCACTGGAACACGATGTCGAAAGGTATCTTCGCAGTATCTCTACGATTCATGCAAAAAAATGAAATCCAAAAAATCTCTTTGAAAAAACATTATCATGCTCTCTTTCACTCTCTCTCTCTCATCCTCTCGATAATCGAAATATTCATTATTGTACACAGTTTTGCAAAAAGCTGTGGTTTCGAAGAGTGATTTAGCAGATTTAACGATCTGCTAAATCACGATAATTAATAATGTTACCTTAACAAGTTTATCTTTTATCCTATATAAAACTACGCTCGTTTGGGAGTATCTCATTCGATTCGATTTCTCAATTCTCGAATTTAATTTCGTTTCGGACAAATAGTAGCAGACGATTATATATATATATAGGCCATTCCCTCGACGATGAAATTATCTCTCGGCGTTTAAAAATTTCGGGAGGTAATTCGCTCGCGAACGACGAGGAAAATAAGAACGAAGAAGAGGAGGGGGGGGAAACGTAATAAACTGGTATCACTGGGACAAATGAAAAAAGAGGCGAGAATCGAAACTGAAATTTTGCTCCACACAATTATCTCCAAAGTGACAAGAATCTTAGGAATCGTGTCATTGACAAAGCGTTTTCTCTTCCAAAATTAACTTTTTCGTTTTTCTTTCGAAATTTTCAATTCTTTTTTTATTTATTTTTTTTTCTTTTCTGCAAAACTCTCGTGTCGAAGCAACTTTTAAACTTTCAAAATACTCTATCCAAAATACTTAATGGCTGTATGTAGAGAAGTAGTACAAGAATTTTATTATTATTCTCGTCTCTTTTTCCGATAATTATCCTTAACTCGCATACTCTGAATTTTCGTCAATGCTTCGAATTTCAAAAATTAATTCTAATCTCTCTCTCTCTCTCTCTCTCTCTCTCTCTCTCTCTCTCTCTC
>NW_006263462.1:209958-213857 GCF_000469605.1 Apis dorsata
GAGCTTCAACATTTCTTTTTTTTTTTCTTGTTCAATAGTTCAATGCGATATATATATATATCGGGGGTCATTTTTCGAGTCATACCTATTAATTAGAGTATCTTCTTCTCTCTCTTTTTTTTTTTCTTTTTTTATTTAGTGAAAGGACGCAAATGGCTCTTGCAAAAATACAATTTGTTATTTTTCATCTTCTCCTGTTATCGTTAATAAAAATTGTTGTGTATTTACTACCTATTCTCTTTTTTTATTATTATTATTATATTTCTTAATTATCTCACTTGTCGTATTATCGATCATCTTTTCTCGTATTCTTTTCTCAACGGGTTTCCTCATTCGATCAAAGTTAGGTTAGGTTCACATCGCATGTGTAAAACACGGGCACGAGATTGGCAAGAAGGCCATGGATTTAATATTATTACCGCGTATTTAATTATTCTCAATAATTTTCTCGCGGATAAAACTATTACGAAGAGAGGAAATATGATGGAGAAAAATTTCGTCCTCGCGATACCGCCATATTTATTTCTCCTCGAGGCGAGGGAACGCATGCACCACAAACTTCACTAAAACCGTCCGTAAAAACCGACGATCGATATATATATATAAGATATACGATATATCTGTCTGTACACAGCGTAATACATTAAATGATATTACACTTTTTTTTCCCTTTTTTTTTTTTTTACATAATATAATCATCAACACCTTTTATATATATATATATAATATACGTATTTCACGCATACACACTCACTCTCTCTCTTTCTCTCTGGGATCAATGAGCAGATCGCGACCGACGAAACTTTTCTCAAACTGTTCTCGAAGGAGTCAGTGGTTCACCCAGGTGTTATACCTTTAAAAACGGGACAGGCTCCAACTCTTGTGCGCGATGCGGAGCCGACGACGGGCAAAGTCGTCGCGCGGTCTCGGCAACGAACGCGAATCGAGTCCGTCGATAAACGGATTTCAAACAATTTTTACATTCGCGACGATTCCAATACGATTCTCCTCCTATCGGTTGTTGTTTTGGATCGTTTGTTACTAAAGGGCGAAGAAAAAAAAAAAAAAAAAAAAAAAAAAAAGGGGGAGGGGAAGAAAAAAGTATCTGTTCTTCTTCTTCTTCTTCTTCTTCTTCTTCTTTTTCTTCCGTTTCACAGCATCGTTTCAGCATCGTTTCAGCTTCATCATCTTCGTCAATTTCACGGATGTCTTCCGCTGCTCGTTCGTCTCCCTCCTCGAACGTGGCGCCGGATCGGAAGTTAGGACCCGGAACGAGGCGAGGAGCGAGGAGGAGAGCGTTCCCCGGCGAACTGATCCGCCAAGCTTCCCCGAGTAAGGCAACTCGAAAGCGTGTTGATGATTCTCCCTCGTGGTCGGCGTCCACACGCCCCTCTTTCCTCGAGTCTTCTCGATTCCCTGTCAGGTAACGACGAGTCTGGCGGTCGAGTTCACCAAGTTCCTAAGCCGTGGTCACTCGATGCTCCTTATCAGCACGGCCAGCTCGCGGAACAAAACGCCCAATTTGCCCGGCGTCCCTTGTTTCTTCAACAGGATACCTCTGATCGTCGAGAGCTTCTCGAAACATGAGAGGCACTTGTGGTATCTGAAAGGAAATTATTTGTATTAATTATTTTCGTTAATATAGATGTATTAATTACATCAATTGTTGTGAAAAGATTACCTTTCCTCCCGTGACACGTCGACACCGATCGTGTGAAGGGGCGCTTCCACGTTCGATTTTATCACGGATGCGAAGTTTCGTAAGATCAATCTCAACGCCGAACATCCTACAGTTATGTACCTGAAACAGGCGAGATAAAAATAAAAAGAGAAGAAAAAGAAGAAGAAGAAGAAGAAGAAGAATCACTTTGCGACAATTTTATTAAATTACGTAAAAAAAGAAAAAAAAGAAAAAAAGAAAGAGAAAAATCGGATTCAGAGGAGAGGAGAGATGAGAAAGGCGGTGGTTGCGACCGGGCACCGATGCTTGTCACGGCTAGTTTGTTCCAAAACGTGTTATTAGCCCATAACGATGCCAATAAATAACGAAAGGCACGAAAGGCTTGGCCCTGCAATTCGACACGCTCGCTTTTGGCCGGCGATAAAGGGTTCACGCGAGCTCCCGTTCGAATCGGCGAGACGAATCGCGCGGCCCGCCCCGTAAATGTTCCACGATCGCCTCCACCGTCAATATTTTACATTATATACACGCCACCACTACCATCATCCGCGGGAAAATAATCTTTTCCCGATCTTTACAATCTTTATTATTTTTAATCGAGTTGTGAAAACGTTTTTTTGATCAATATCGTCATACGATTATTAATATTCTCATAAGTAATATTTCAATCCAAGATCTCTTTCCTTATTCAACGATAATAGTTAATCTAATGATATTTAATTAAATTATATATTTTATTTCATTTTGATAAATTAAATAATAAATATTTGGTAAGTATTAGTGTGTAAAATTTCTAATTCTTTCTAGAAAAAGAAATTCTTTTAATCCTTTTTATCTATATAGAGATGATGGTCGATTTTGGAAGAGGGGGGGGAAAGGATCGATGAATTGGAAAACGATCGAAAACGACCCTCCGTCACACGGCACGCGACACGGAATCGAATATTCATCGGTGCGCGCTCCTTTTTTTTTCTCACGAGCCCACTGCCACCTTTGACCAAAGGACGAAAGCACCGTGACGAACCAACCGTGAAAATGGCGGATAGCTACGTGCAAACCGAGTTACGTTACGACGTCGAGATGTGTATGTTTAGCTGGTAATTTCCTGCCTGGATTCACCCTTTCGATTATTTAGCTGTCGAACCGTGAATCGAATGCATCAGCAATCAGTGCGAGCTCGTGACCGAATCTTGAAACGAAATTCGAACTTTCGAATTTTCAAGGAACGAAAAAAATTTTGGTAAAACAAATTTTATATATAAAATACGTTTGAAAGGAAAATAAAAATTGATTGGTTTACCTAGAAATATAGCATATCCTTGATAAGAATTGTCTTTGAGAATTTTTATTTCAAACTTTGCACATAGAATCATCGACTCTGTCTTTGTCACAGCTAAAAAATAAGACGCTTTTAAACGAGATCGATGAATATGTATTTATGAAAGATCGAAAATTGTATATATATTTTTAAAAATCGTACGATTCCATAATTAGCTTTTTTTTTCTTATTTCAAGAGTCGTGCAACTGTGAAGAACTGTGGCAGAAAAAGAATGGACAGCAGCTGCTAGACGACCGACAAATTAGTCAGAATTCACATATATGGCATCGATTACAAGTTTCCTGAACGTGAGCAACGGGCATAAACGACTAACCATAGAAAGCGTCGAAGAAACGAAAAATTTATACGTATTTACATGTTAACGATATATCCACATTTTTTTTCGAGGATTCGAAATTATAAATGGTAAGATCGATGATATCTAATTAATTCCGATGACTAAGATTTAAATTACGATTTTTATTATGGCCGATGATGCAACGATAAATTATCTTCATACGTAAATTGCACATTTGTCATTCTTTTCGTTTTTTTTTTTTTTCTGTTCTAATAATAGCAATGACAAGCAAGGAGGCAAAACGCGAAGACGATGATCGTCGCAATAAATGACGGCGTAACGAATGGAACAGCAATTTTCCGGACTGGTGGACTTACATTCTAAACGGATGTACTATTATTAGATCGCAGTTTGATATTGGCTTTGCCTTTCAATTAATATGGGAAAGCCTCGAGGCTTATCTGATCTACGATCTCTCTAGTTTTAATCTGGAAAAAATCAATTAACTAAATGATCTTATCGTATTAAATTTGATAATAAATTAAACGTAACACAACGATCGCTTTGTTCGATAAAATTCATGCCTTATTTTTTTTTTTTT
>NW_006263462.1:213971-221382 GCF_000469605.1 Apis dorsata
CGCGCGATCCATTGGACGTTAATAGGCGTATACGATTTATAATGCGCATTGTGTGCGTAATTAGAGGAAGAACGGGGCAGGAAGAAATGGATAACCAATGCACACGTGAAAGGAAATGCTCGTTTCTCGTCACGACAGCTCAATAGCAACAGCTTGTAACTGTGCACCGGTTAATTACACTGTTTCGAACATCAGTCGTACGACAAGCTGTTAGATCCTTCCGAATTCTTACTCGAAACTACTGTCTAAAATAATATAATTTCGATTAATTATCGTTTTAATAATAAATTATTCCCTTCTTTCGATAGTTGAATAAACGATATTAATAAAATGAAACCTATGCTTTTCAAGAATGCATCACAGCCGTATCCAACTTCCTACGCTATCATTAATATTCATGATCGGCTGTCAGGCCAAGAAAGAAAAGGATTTACTATCCGTAACTGTCCATGAAGTGCGTCAACATATGCGTGGCCCTTCGAGTTTCGAGATCGGACAATAATACCCGCGACAGCCGAGGATTCAAGCGTCGAATTTGCATCTGCCACTGTCTTCCATTGTCTCGGCTAATTTTCGCGAACCCTTCTTTACTTGTCAGTCTCTTCAACTCGTATTTCCCCGTTCCTCGAATTAGCCATTCCCATACAGACGGCTGAGCCACGTGAAGTGTACGCGACCCCACTCGAAATACCCTGTTTGGTCTCGCGTTTGCTATTCGAGAACTCACTTCGCATAGGGGTGTCTCGATTTTCTCCAATTCATCGAGCGTGTTGTGTTTCACGATGGAAATTGAAGTAACGTTACAGGATATGAGTAAATGGGCATACACGTGTGTTGCGTATGTATACATCCATACTTTATACATCAGTATAGCGGTGTGAGATATTCAACAAAAAAAAAAAAAAATGCGTGAAATAAAATGAAAAAATAATGAATCTAAAAATAATTAGAGATTATTAAAAGATGTTTTACTTACATTTCGTATTTACTTTGTAGCAGATCACCGATTGGACCGAGTAGAGAGTTACATAAATCCAAATTCCACATTGTCCTAAAACAGAAAGTGAAATAAAGTATGAAAGAAAATTGTAAGAAAGATATACGATTTCTAATTGTTTATTGTATATCGTGATATTTACGGTTTCAACGTCAGTATTCCCAATAGATCCACGATAACTGAAAGATCGTTCATTGCCACAGCAGATTCCACAGCAGCCTGAAAAATAGAATAATTTATTAATCTTGCCATAGTCGTTAGTTAACGATATACATTGGATGGTATATAATTACCTTAAGATCTTTATTATGCCACAGAGAATAAATAATTTGCAATGATCGATGACGACTCGTAAGTACCGCCATCATAGATTCATGACCACGCATCATGCTGTTGAGTACTTCAGCTTCCGACATCTCGTTCAGAACTCCCATTTGAGAAAAACCTAACCCAGTTGGATTTGCATAGTGGTTCTGTTAAAGAACACGATCATTGTATCACAAGATAATTCAACTTTTTGATTTTAATTTTCTAGATAATGCAAACTCACTGGTAAAAAAGTTTCAACATCCAAACCGTAAGGTTTATCGGCACTTATGGGAACGAATTCTCCTTTGTCCGCGTTCTCAATACTCGGCCTTATTTGAGAAGCGCGAATCTCTAGCTTAAGATTTGGAGCTACTTGAGCTTTATTTGATTTCTTTGTGGCGAATGTCGTGGCTGTGGAAGCGTTGCGCGCGGACAGCGACACTGAGGTAGCGAAATTCCTGTTCAGCGAAGTGGACCTAGATTGCGCAGTATTCGGCCTGTTTAACGCAGGATCGGAGGGACTGTGCCTTATACTATTAATTCTACAAGAACGTTAAACGTTTTGTTTTCAATAATTGTTATTGTTACGTAATATTCTAATTATACAACGTCATATTTATACTTACTGTACCGGGTAATCGCTTTCGTAACCCTGTTCTCCATCTCTACAGCTATTTTGTCTTTTTAAATAATGCTTAGGAGAATCTGGGCTAGGTGCTCTATTCTTTAGTTTTCCATCATCCATTACTGGAAGAACGGCAGCCATTGGTGCTACACGAGGTGTTAACGTAGAGTTTGATCTTTGAGGGCCTAGAGGTTGTGGAAGTGTTGTTATATCACTATTAGGACAGCTTTTTTTTCCAGGAAGAGGTGTAATGTTCTGTCTTAAAGGTGGTATAGATGCCAAATTTTTCGAAGTTCTACCAAGGCCGTTATTTGCTTGAAGATTCGCTTTTATTTGGCTAGTAGTCGTAATCGAATTTCTTTGAAGAGGAGGCGATGTTTTAATTGGTTGAACACGAACTGGTACAGGCTTTGTTAACGATAACGTTGATGCGGATGGAGGCGAAGATGACGGTGATGAAATTGGCGGAACTTCTTCTGAATCCACTATATTTAAGCTTGACATTGAGGTAGAAAAATTTTGCAATATTTGTGGTTGTGTAGGATCTATAAAAAGAAAATATATGGAATAATATAAAATTGAATATTTTGTACACAATACATATAAATTTTATATTAATAATTCATGCAATATTGGTGTAAAAGAAAAAGATAGATACAGAAAATTTTTGTTTTAAGAATATAGAACTCACCTACATCTTGAGGCTCCTCGAAAGCCTCAGGTTCTGGAGGTGGAGTGCGAGACACTGAAACATATCGTGCATAGCATGCTCATTCACAAACCATACAGCATAACATCCAAATTGTAGATGCATTTGTATTTTCAGACATGTGATTGTAGGTGAGTAGTTAAGAGTTAGCAAGAACAGGAATTGAATATGTTATGATACATACATACATCTTGCAATAAAAAAGAAAGAAATTATATAATTATACTCACATGATCTATTGGGCTGAAAAATGTCATGATATTCAGTAACATTAGGAATATCTGCATATGTTGATTCATCCTCTGGATCAGTTCCAGATTTATCTGCTTCTTCTATAGTTCGTACATCTAATCTATAAACAAAATATCATGTAGAAAAAAATAATATAAAATATAAAACATTGTATGAAATATAATGTATGAATATAAAAATTATTTACGAAACTTACGTATGTTTTTTTAATCCAGATGGTCTTTCTCTAGAAAAACTTTTCCTTAACGAATTTCCATGACTAAATGGAGAACCAGATGTCGAAACTCCTCCTAATGGAGCAATTTTCTTTAAATCACACACGTACAAAACAATATTTGCAGTGTGATAACTTGCACCAATCTAAATAATTAATAAAAATAAATTCTGTATTATTATTTATCATTATATATATTTGATTACATGTATATTATATATATTAAATTTATTAACAATAATCTTACCAATTGATTCTGAGCTATAGCTATATCCTGTACTTTTCCCCAACCAGTTGGGATGGAATCTAATGTTCTACCTGGTTCCCAACCATAAACTTTTAACACATCATGGCAACCAGCAAAAAGACATTCTCCACCTTGACTGAAATAGAGACATCTAACAAAAAAAAAAATATTAATAAACAATGGAAAAATTTTAATAATAATGAATATTCTATAATATTTATGATTACTCACCTAATTGCAGAGGAATGACTTTGGTCTGTAGAAGATACAAGTTGAAAAGATTCCAAATCCCAAAAATGTACTGTTTTATCTGCACTTCCACTGGCTAGTAAAAATTCATGAGGATGAAATTCTACTGTTGTTGCTGGACCTCTGTGTTCAGAAAACTCTCTTAACTGTCTACCAGCTCTTAAATCCCACAACTAATTAAAAAAAAATCAATTAATTATATTAATCAAAATAAAAATGAAATTTGTAAAATAAATTTTACCTTAACCATTCCTTCCTCTCCTGCACTAGCTATCCACTGACCATCAGGACTAAATTTTAAACTATTTACCATCCTATTGTGTCCTTTATAAGTAAAGATACAACCTTTTCTCCTTATGTCCCAAAGTTTAATAGCAGTATCTAAACTTCCTGATGCCAATAATTCTCCATAAGGATGAAAATCCATACAACGTATACCTGCTTTATGTCCTGTTAATGTACGAGCTAATTTAGCATGTTCTAAATCCCAAATTTTTAGTGCTCCTGTTTGCGAGCCAGCGCATACTAAATCTTCTGTCTGTCCAAATCTTACACATTCAATAGGAGTGGTATGACCACTCAGGCTCTGAAAATCAAGAAAACAAAATTATACAAATATAGAAATAATAAATTAAATATTAAATTGATGTAAAATAAAATTTTATTAATGTTTCAATTCACTTTTTAAGTAAATAAATATAGAAAAAGATAAAATTATACCATAATACAATTCTGCTTTCCAACTGCCCATAAATTTACTTTCTTATCATCACCGCCAGTGACCAAAACGCGTCCAGATTTGTGACCTAATGCCAAGCAATTGACATTGGATGAATGGGCAACAAAATCCTCTGTACAGAGAAAAACATTCCTTTAAACTGTTCTTTAAAGTGCTCTGAACAAAATGTCAGTTTTCAACGACATATCATAAAGATAATATATTTTCGATTTAAAAAAGGTTATGACCATAATAAGAAAATGCAGCGGACAATTAATAGTTGGATCTCAACAATAAACTTGTAAACATGAATTGTTTACTTATCTCTTAAAGAAGAGAGACCGCCAGAACAAAATCCGTTGAACGCACATCGAACATTGATGTATTAAATAAAGACTACATGAATACGAATGGGATAATCACTTACGGAGTTTCCATGACCTCTTCGTGGACGAAGCCATATTCCGGGACCACAGGATTGCGTTGTGCACGACTTATTTGGCAACGACAACAATTTGAGATTTCAGCTTGCAGATGCACAATTTTTTTTTGCTCGAATTCGTAGGTAACATTTTTACTTTGTGTTATTATTCAGTGCATGGACGATCGTTCAACGGGGCCACAGCATCTCGCCGCGTTGTGGTCCTGAAGGCAATCCTTTCCTTGAAACTTCTGTCCGTTTTCACAAACCGTTCGTTCCACCTCTTCGTCGTATCTCATTTCTTGAATCTGCCTGTCCGTGGGTAGCGCGAACTAACGTGACGTTGAAAAATATCGAAGTTCTGTTTCTATCGAGATTACGTTTCAATCGATCGCACCAGATGTCACCAGTTCTCTGATTAATTGAATTTCAACCTTAGTAAATGTCAAACTAACGTAAGGGGAGGATGATGATTGAATTAAAAAAAAAACGCGATAAAATATTATCGAAACTTGCATATTTATAATTACAATATGTCGTATTGTTATGTGAATTATATTATATGAATTACGTTACATGTGATATAATATTTCATAGTGTTATAAATATTCAAAGTGAGGTTAATTTTCAAATTAATTCTAATTTTTAACATACATAAGAAATAAAATGTTTGTCTTTAATCGATTATGTATGTTTGCAATCAGAAATAAAAAATCATTTTGCTCACAAATATTTAAAAGATATTGTGTAAAATATGTGCAAGGACAGTCTCCAGAACCTCGTGTTCGTGAATATTTTTATTATATCGATCATCAAGGCATGGTATAATTTGCTTTTTAATTAAATTTATAATCTTCAAAAGTATAATATTTTTAGAATCATATTAATCTTTCTTACATTGTTGTTTTTAGTTATTCCTAGATGATTCACGTATGAAAAACTTCACATCATGTTTTAAAGGTGTGCATAAAGAAAGAAATAATTTATTATATATTACAATTCATATATCATGGGAGCTATATCATTTTAGATAAAAAGTTTTTGGCATTTTTTTTTAAACATTTAAAACAAAATGACACTGGCAGATATATGAAAGATTTTCCTTATATTTCTCTTTGTGGTCCAGAGAGAAATTTTGTCAGATGTGATGATTTGCCAATAGTTTTTACAAAAATTTTTCAAAAAGAAAATAATGAAACAGGCAAAAATGAAGATTGGTTTGGTTATGCTCATGCAGAAGAATTATTAATGGTACATTTCATTTTTATAATTAAATAAGTATAAATTTGATATTGATGTTTAAATTTCAATAATAAATTCATTATAATTCATAGGTACCATTTCAACCAAAAAAATTATATATGAATCAATCAGGAAGAATATATCATCCTGCACCAAAAAAAGCAGGAGGAATTGGTCTGATAAGATCAAAAATTGCAATTGAGCTTAGTTCATCATTTAACTTTGAAGAAGGAGAGGAAAAGGGCCCAACTCATTTTTTTTGGAAAGATAAAATGTATACTTTAGATTGTAACTGGTTTAAGGATAAAATATTGCTAGCTATCAGATAAAAATAAATAAATTTTATTTTTAATTCAAAAAGAAAACAAAGCACAATATATGAACAACTTTCATAAAATGTATATATATATATATATATATATATTTTTAGATAATAACAAAGATTCTATAATTTTTTCTATCTAAAAATTTTATTAAGATAAAGATGAAATGTCAAAAATTCTAGCTGTAAAATCATCAGATGTTGTCAATGCTTTTTCTCCATTTCTGAAAAAATGTTATTATTATGTATTTTTTTAATTAAAATATTATTATAAAAAAAAAAATAGAATTCATTTAACTTACTCAGATATATATAGGTCAAGAATATCTGCTGTATGTGCTACAAATGAACGTAAACATTGACCATTTTTTCCATCAAAACACCTCAAAATACCATCTAATCCTGCAGAAAATAATACAGTCGTATTTCCCTTCCATACAAGTTTAGATATACCACTTTCTTGTGTTATTTTTTGTCTAAGCATCTAAATAATAAATAATAGAAATTATTGTAATTTTACTTAAATTTTATTTCAAAAAGAAAAGTAAAACTACCTGTTTTGAAATATCCCAGATAAAAATTTCTCCATTCACTGTACCAGTTGCAACAACTTGAAATGTTGGATCTTTACAAAAAACTGCTGTCTCTACCCAATTATTTATCTCTTTATTTTCTTCATTATTTCCAGCATCTTGATCATTAATTACATTATTCTTCTCATTATTATTAAGATTTTGCAAAATAGAAACTATCTAAAATTGTTAAATGATTTTACTTTAATTTTTGTTTGTTGTTGTATAAAAATTATTAATTTTATTACCTTTCCAGTATTTGAAGTACTGATTATTGTTTTTCCATCTACAGCTGCAGAAAGTATTAAATTGTTATCAGAATGACAATCGATAGTAGTTATAGTATGAGAATGACCATATGTAGAAGATATGAATGATAATACAGAATTAGTTTTTAAATCTAATATCCTAACAACTCCATCTTCATAACCTATTGCTATACGTTTGCCTAAAATATTAAATATAATTATAATACAATGTTTTTATTTACAATATAAGAAATATAAAGAAATGAATACCATCTGGAAATATTGC
>NW_006263462.1:221619-232262 GCF_000469605.1 Apis dorsata
ATATATATTTCACCATCAACAGATCCTGCTAATAAAACATTTGCAGCTATGTGCCACATCATCCACTGTAATAATAATATTTCAGTTTATTAAAATTAATAACAACATAGTAATTTCATTATGAAAACTATAAACTAACAGTAGCATCACCCATATTATAATCCCAAATTTTAATTTTATCAGCTACTTTCCAAACTTGTATCAGACCACTCATATCTCCAGTAGCTAAATATGATTCATCATAATTAAATGCTGAAAAAATAATGCTGTCTTTATGACCTGTGCAATCCAGAATAATTTCTCCTGTTGATGTATCCCAAACATAAGCTTTATCTTCTTCACCACCTGTAGCAGCTAGTTTTCCATTTTTACTCAAAGTACCGCAAAAAACAGAACCTACAAAATTTTAATATAAAATAATAATTTATATTATCATCACAATATTAATCTTATTATAAAAATTAAAATTTTATTCTTACCTCGTTTATGACCAGTAAAAACACAAATTGCATCTCCTTCTGAAAGATCTTCCTCCATTGCATCTTCTTCTTCAATATCTCCTGCATCATATGCATCTATCACTTCTTCTACATCACCTATATATATCATATCTTCATCTTCTATTTGCTCATTCATATCTGGAGAAGGTGGTGGAGTATCCCTGTGCATCGTTTATCTTAAAAACTTAATAAAGTGTGCAACAGGTCACGTTTTAAAAAGATATAAAATATATTTAACTAGAAACTATATGAAATAAACAATTCCTTCGCACAAAAATTATGTATCTCGTTAAAGTTTCTCACTTTAAAAAAAAGTCTCAACACTATTCAAAATTCAATTTTTGAGTCTGTCATTCGAAAAAATGGAAATTCAATTCAAACATTCGTCAACAACAATCGGATTTTGGAAGCACCAGCTGATTTGGAAGTTAGTTACAAAAATCATAGGGAATTTTTATTCTATTATTGGTATCATTATTTATGGTTTTATAATAATAGCGACATCTTTTAAGAAGAAATATAAATTATATTTACCATCAGAAGAAAAATTAACTTTCTTTAAAAAATTATCAAATTTTATTATATTTAAATTTAAAGTTATAAATTCATATTATTAATTGAAAATGAATTGAAATTGATCTTCTATAAAATATCATATATATTTATTTTTAATAACAATATATATGTGTATATATATATATATATTATAATTTTTTTATAAAAATAAATTAATTTATATTTAACTATTAAGCATTTTTTTCTTATAATTTATGTAATAGATAAATATTATGTAAATATTATTTATATACATTTACAAATATTAATATAATTTAAATAAATGTTATTATATGTCAATCCGTACCTCATGTTTCGTCATCCATCTCATCCGTCCTCCTACTCACTCTTCTTTTCATAGTCTTCCTCTTTCTCTCTAATAATATGTGCTTATTCCCCTCTTCCGTTAGTATTTCTATCTTTTTCTACATGTAAAAGTATACGCCCGACAACCGGCAGTCTCGGTCAAACTTCTGTGAGGTGTGTATGTTGTGGATTTCCTAAATTCGTCAATGTCTGTCGTGAATTTAAATCATAAAAATTCCAATGAAACATTTACGAAAGTTGTATCAATCAGTTCAAAAACATTCAATCATTCGAAAACAAAAAAAATTAGTCATCAAGCTTTCAACTTTTCGACGGCTCTTCGAAAGAAATATCGATCAAATAAAATTTCAATAAACATTCGAAAGATCAATTGATCATACAAGTAATTAATAAAAAAAATTTATTGTATAATTAAAATTTATTAGTGAAAAATGTCACGCGGGATATTGAAGAACCGACACATAAAAGACGAAAAAGAGAACAAACGTTTTATTGGGCAGATGAATAGGATAATAATCCTGTAAAATCACCAAGCGAAAGTGGGAGGAAATAAATTAGAATATTATAGTGGGAGTGAATTTCTGAACAGTTAAGCTTTAAACAGTGCAACAGTCTTTGGGGTAAGATCATAGTGAAGCCACGTGTCGCGCTTGTCAAATCAATTATTTCGTATTGCATTCACTTTAATGATATACTTAAATGATAAGGCAAACAAAGGACAAATAATTTTTGTTATCTATTCATTCTTCATATGCGATAATTTTAACTATTCACAGACATAGTTATTTAAAATACATATTAAATTAAATAATATATCGACACAATATCCGTGTGAATTAAGTAAATTATGATAATGAAAATAAGGAAAATTGAATAAATTTTCACGAGTTAGATTTATTAAAAATATTTATCAAAGAATTATCAGAATATAAACAAATTTTGACAAGATATGCTCTATTTGGAGATAAAAATAGAATTAGTCAATATTCAAAGAAAAAAGTTACGATTTTTTCACGCTTTTCAATAATTTAAAATGGAAGCTAGAAACAATAATGAAAATTCTCTCTGGGTGTTCGGATATGGATCTTTGTGCTGGCATCCAGGTTTCAAATATAAAAAAAGCGCGGTAGGACACATCAAAGGATTTATTAGAAGATTTTGGCAAGGAAATACAACGCATCGGGGAACAATAGAAAAGGTAAGTTTTTAATGTTAGAAATTTGTAATTTCTTTATTTTTTTTTATTCCTCTTTTTTCACGCTTAAGAAATATCAATTCAGAGTTCCTTCATAAATATTTATATTATTCTTCTTTTTCGTAAAAAATCCATCTATATACAAATTTCACAATAATATTTGCAGTTGATTAATGATGTATAAAATTATAAATTATTCTTAATAAATTAAAAATGAAAACATTAATTGTATCATAGAATTTCGAAATACATTTACATTATAAAATTATTATATTAATATTATTTATATTGTACACTTTAAAAAAAAAATATATATATATATGATATTAATAGATATATAAATATTTTCATTTTCATTTACAATATATAAACATCGAATAGAGTTCGACGACAAACTAAATTTTTCATACGGACTTCACCTCAGATGTTCTATTTATATCTTTAATTTTCTTGTTCATGAATTTGACACGTGAATTCTTTCACAAAGACTTGGCAATCTTCCACACACCGTTATGGTAAAGATGAGTTTTTTTATTTAACACATTTTATAATAAATGTGTTTATTATGAATATTTGATAATATAATATAAATATTTACATTACATTTCTTATTTTTCTTTTTTGAAAAAAGAAATATTCTTATTTTAACAATTTAAAAAATTTTTCAATATATTTTTGAAAATCATAAAATAAATAGTTAATAATAAAATTTTTTTTAATATCCGGTATAATGTTTGCGGAACGATACTACGGCTCAGTAAATGCTTACGGATGCTTCCATTAAGACTGATGAAAATCGGATATAGTTTCACCTAAAGCGCGTTCTAATTTCTCTAATTGATATATTATTATTTAATTACCCGAAGTATATTTTTCTAATCATATAGTTTAACAATTTTAATTTCATTTTAATTTTTTATATTCTATTGTATTTCTTTTATCATTACATAGACAATTTTTATCAAATAAAAATTTCTCTTCATCTTGTATTGCGGTTGTCTGTCAATTAATGTGAAACCAGTTATAGCTCGTAGAAACCAATATCTTTTGCAGATACATGATTTTATATGTTGTGCATGCATATGTTATATACTTACGTCATGATTACGTTATGATGTAAAAAATACAATTAATTTCTTTGCAATTGAAATTATTGGTTATTTATTTAGTGATTTGTTATTTATTTTTATTATAGCCTGGACGTGTAGCTACATTGGTTGAGGAAAAAGAGGTAATTCCACTTACTTTTATCGTTAACCTCAAATTTATGCATCATTACTATTGATTAATAATGTAAACGTAATATCTCCATTACTTGTAATGAATTGCTTCCGTTTCGTGATAAATCTTTTCTTTGTTTATAAGGGTGTTGTTTACGGTCGAGCATTTCAAGTTCAAGACAGTACAGCATTACCTTATTTGGAAAATCGCGAATGTACTTTAGGAGGATATATGACAACAATTACAACATTTTATAGTCGTGAAGGAAACAGAAACTTTCCAGTCATCATTTATATTGCTACCAATAAAAACGAACACTGGCTTGGTGATGCACCGCTTCAAAATATAGCAAAACAAATTTTCGAGTGTTCAGGTCCAAATGGGCACAATGTCGAATATCTTTTACGGTTTGTTTTCCCTTATACGGTCGTTCTGATTTACTCGTTAAGTTATTTTATGTTTTTTTTCTTTTTATTTATTTTTTTTTTTTTCTTACATTTCATTTTATGTGTCACGTACAGATTAGCAGACTTTATGCACCGTTATCTACCAGAAGCTCATGACGAACATTTGTTCACTTTGGAAATATTAGTGCGTTCAAAGATAAAGGAAATGAATATATGTCTGAATACGTTAATGGGTGACCGAAATTTCAATATTGATATCGAGGACATCGATGTGAAGGATGACGACAATGACTTAGTCACCAATAACGCTACTGGCAATCTCAGGAAAAATTCCTTCCAATTTACTCTTCAAGTACCTGATAAGACTATGCGTTGTCTCAAAATGTAGTTTACATTTGTTAATGCTTCAATATTTGCATTTTTGCAGAATTTAAAGAGGCAAACGATAGATAGTTAAAGAAAATAGGATAAATAAATCATAAATATTCTTTATAAATATTTATATTAAAACGTTCGTATTTTTCGAGAATAATTCGTACAATATTTGTTCTCAAATAATATACGAATTAAATCTGAATGTAATACAAATGTATTTTAAGAATAATGAAAGCCATGTTTTGGCAGCTTCGTATTATAAAATATATTTGCATGTTAAAATGTCGCACTTTTATTTTTAAATGTGCTGGACATTAATTCAAATGATATTTTTTAAAAAAAAGTTGTGCCTTAATTTATTATAATTGAGCATAATTGTATGTATTACAAGTGTTCCTTTCTATAATTTTCTAAATTGTAAGTTAACAAATTTTGTATATTGACATGCAAAATATAGTAATTTATAAAAGAGATAATATTAAAATATTTTATTATTATTTTATCATTTCTTATATCGTAGTTAAAATATTGATTCCACTCAAAATAAAATTGTAGTTATCAATGAGAAATGATGAAAATATATTCAATTGATATCTCGTATCTCATCTATCACGCGCTGAGAGTAAGGATAGACAAGAAGAGTAAACGATGAGAGAAAGATAGAAATAGGATAAAAATTAGGAAATCAGCGCCATCTTCAGAGTGCCGTAAATGAAACTCGTAATAGCAAAAAGATCAAATAAGAATTGATCTTTATCGCCATCTCTCGAATATCAAAGATACCTTATTGAATCATATTTTGAGAAATACGCAAGAGATGGCGTTAATTTTCAATTCCTATTCTACCTTATCCTGTGTTTGAAGAAATGTCTTTAATAGTCAAGAGATGGCATTGATAGCCAATTCTTATTTGCTCTCCTTGTCTATTATGAGTTTCATTTGCAGCACTCTGGAGATGGCGCTGATTCTCTAATTTTTATCCTATCTCTATCCTTTTCTCATTATCTAGTTTCTATCCTTATCTATTCTTGTTCTTGGCGCGTGACCATAGACAAGAAAGATTTACATATTCTTTTTACAATTATAACTGCTTATTTAATATAATATTTTTATTTAAAATTACGTGCAAAGCCATCATTCCTAATTAATTAAAGTTATTTGTGACATATTGAAGAAAATATTTATACCGTTATCGGCAGATGATTTTCATAATTTTTGGTAAAAATATAAGGAAAAGGGAACATGGAATTCCTGGTTATGCCGCGATGGCGTGGTGGGCCTCGAACATCTTCGTTATTATTTCAGCGAAACGAAGCGTGCATAGGTGCACGCTCGAGTTGGTTCCTGTACGAGTTGTTAACTTCTTCGTCGAGGATTCTGACCAATTTATTACACATAATTCGTCGTTTCTTTTTCGAAATAAGTAGCCCGAAAATCGTTTGGCGATCTCGCAAAAAATTAACCAAACCTCGAAGACATAAAGGCAGAATTATAAAAGCTATGTATGTATATTCTCAATTATACTCTGTGAGAAATAAAATTTTTCGCAATCGATAGCTTTATAATATATCTCTTTACATGTAAGTATTTAAAAAATTCGCAAAATTTGAATACCTATCTTTATTCAACAAAAAAAGAATCTTCAAATTAAGTCATTACGCAAAAATACTCTTTGACAAGTTTGAAATTCTTCAACTAACGATTTAACGTATATTGCAATACGTTCAGTGACGAAAAAGAATCGCGTATAGTGTGGCGAGAAACGAATCGTTACAGTCGACGATGATCCGTTTAATAAAGAAATTTCACCGAGTTTTAGCGACTTAACAAAAACCGCATAGAATCACGAGAATTACATATATATTTTTACACGATTTCCAATGGACAATCTAGACAGGGAACATAGGGACGAAGACTGGAGAATCTCTTTACGGAACGTACGTAAACGAACGTTCGTCACGCATCGTGGCGATAAAGCCAGCCAGGTATCTCGAGGATAACGTTACTCTTGTGTTACGTGTATGCTGTCCTGTAATTCCATTAATGCATTTTGTGGACAATTTTAAGAGATTTTTTTTTTTTACCGTGAAAATTAAAACAAAAAAAAAAAAATAATAATTACAAATTTATATCCAAAAGTGTGTATACAACTATTTTATTCTAGAGAATATTAATATTTCAATAAATTTATATACAAGTTAAAAAGTGTTTTATACATCGATTATATCCAAGCATACTAAGCTATTTTATTCGAATATACGTGGAATGCTAGTTTAATGGAAAGAGGGCAGAGTTTGAAGAAATCGAAGTTTCAAATTTTTGTGTATAAATTGCGCATAAGCGAACACGAAACGATCGTCTGGGAACGGCCAGGACGAAAATATATTTCCGCCCGCAAATAACTTCCATAAGCTTGCTTTCGTGCGGAAAAGTCGAATATACGGTTATATTCGCTCGTCACGGTTATTAAACGCGTATTTCTTTTCTTTCCTATCGTGCACGACAGATATTCAAAGCGCGCATCGATTTGAACCACCCACGAGAAATTTCGATTGCGATGCCAATCCGCACAGACATTCAACTGTATTTCAACCTCGAACGATAGAGAGAGAGAGAGAGAGAGAAAAAAAAAAGAAAAAGAAACGCGCAAGATTAGAAAGTTCTCAGGTTGCGCGTAACGAAATATTCCCAATGTCATGCGTCGATCATTTTTTACGCGGTATTAAATTGAACGAACGATGTCGTTTCCTTGTCTCTTCATGGCCGTTGGATTTCCGCAATAATGGGATAGGCACTGTTACACGTTTTCCCGCGTTTTTTTCTGAAAAATGGCCGGTGGTATATAAAGAAAGAGAGAAAGAAAAAGTGGCGAGACCGTGGGCCGGTTTAAAAGGCGTAAAGCACGACTTTATTTTATTGCTGGTGTGACGATTTCCGTCACGTTATTGTGTCAAGTACTAAAGTGGCTAAAAAAGTCGCGATGTAATTTGTTCTTCCAAATTGCGATATGAAACTAATCCAGACTACTAAACTTTTTTCCTAAAATATTATTTAAGATGACGAGTACTTTATCGAGAGTGAAACTTTGAAGGATTTTTTTTTTTCTTCTTTTTTTTGAGGCAATTTTTCACAAGTTTTACGTTTGACAAGTAATTGTTCCTATGAAAAATCTTTATTTCTATTTTGAGACACGTAATGAATGACGTAAGATTTTCTTTTTAACTGTAAAATTTCTCTCTTTTTGTCTTTTATATGTAAAAAAAAAATAAAAATGGCACGATTATCTGGACAAAAATCCAAGCCATCTGTGAGTGAAAGTTCGCCATTTTTGTTTTCACGGGACGATCTAAACTCCACTGATCATGTTACGATTATCCACAAGTAATTAAATTATCCTCCCTTATTGTTACGTAATCCACGAAAGAGTGAAACTGCAAATCAATTATTCATCGTATTGTAAAGCGAGAGCGGGTCGTTTTTACCGACCGTGAGAGCGGTGGCTTGCAATAAAGCCAGCCTCCTTTTGCGGTCCGCTCGTTTTATCAAGTAAAATCCTTTCTCTTCTGACGCACGGATCGTAACACACGCGTTGGTTCATGCATCCTCTTAATTACGCGAATCCACGCATTCACGTACAATTTACGCCGATTAACCCGTGTCTCCATTCTTTTCAACGATCAACTAAAATAAATCGTAATACGGCCAAGGTTGTGCGCACCTGATCGACAATGCGCGATTTCTAACGTGCCGTGTTAAAACTTAATCGGAGCGAACGACTTGTCACGCAACAACACCACTCGTATTATTATTTTATTGTCATACATGTGGCGCGTTAGAAATAAAATTCAAATTCGAAGCTTTTTAGTTTTAGATTAATAATTTTCTTATCGCGACGTGAAAAAAAATTCTTCTAGATTCTTCTCTTCTCTCTTAGCTTAGATTAGAATCGCCATTTTTCAAAAGAAGAAAAATCAAATTGTTGATTTTGTTGATTGTAACACGCTCGTATCGATATTTTTTTTAAATTTAAAACTTTATTCTCCAATTTATTTTATAGAATATTTTCTTTATATCATATTTCTTATATTCCAATTCAATAACTAATGATTCTATAACTTTTAAAAAAAATCAACCTGTCAAAGTGAGGTATTTTAATCGAACGTAACTTGTTATCCGTTTCGAGTCTTTTATAATCACATTATCAGTCGTATTCTTCCGTGAGAAGAGTTTGTACTTCGGAATAATGACATTAAGTTGCCACAACGTATGAAATTTCTCCGGCAATGCGTAATTTAGGAGTAATAACCGGGCAGATGCAGATCAGAATCGTACGGTGCGGTGAACGCTGCGGCATTTCGAGGCATTATTGCCTCGTCTCTTTGTTCCTTCGTCTAAAAAGCTTTCACCAGAGACGTTTCCTCGTTTCCTCCGCGTCGCGTGTCTCTTCCTTCTTGAAGCATTACCATCATCAACGCAATTGCGATGCGTGTCACTGTCAACGTTAAAACAAACTCGGTGAAATTGAAAGTATACTTTAAAAACTTGGTGTTCAATTAAACATTTCTTGAGAACTTGCTTTCCTCCACTTTCCAAAACTCTCAAAAATTTTACTCTAAAAAAATAAAATATTCCAATGAGTATTTCATATAAAATAACACTTTTATTAGAAAAAAATATATATATATTTTTTTGATAATAAAAGTTACTCTTTTATCAAATATATTCTTTATCAAATACCTTAAGGGTTCTTCTAAAGGCTTATTAATTGCGAGCAAACGCTGGAAAAATTGAGATTTAATTAAAGAGAAGACTTAATAAATATATATAAATATATAATATATATATAATAAATATATAATAAATATTCTATTATATAATAAAAATTCTTTATTATATAATAAATATATAATAAAGAAGACTTAATAATAGAGCATGAAAACACTTCTATTAGAAAAAATATATATATATATATTTTTGAGAGTAAAAGTTTTATCAAATAAAAATTTTTCTAAAAGCTTATTAATTGCGAGCAAATGCTGGAAAAATTGAGACTTAATTAAAGAGAAGACTTAATAAAAATAGAGCATGAAAACACTTCTATTAGAAAAAATATATATATATATTTTTTTGAGAGTAAAAGTTTTATCAAATATATTCTTTATCAAATAAGGATTTTTCTAAAAGCTTATTAATTGCGAGCAAATGCTGAAAAAATTGAGATTTAATTAAAGAGAAGACTTAATAAAAATAGAGCATGAAAACACTTCTATTAGAAAAATATATATATATATTTTTTTGAGAGTAAAAGTTACTCTTTTATCAAATATATTCTTTATCAAATACCTTAAGGGTTTTTCTAAAGGCTTATTAATTGTGAGCAAACGCTACAAAAATTGAGACTTAATTAAAGAAAAGAGTTAATAAGAATAGAGCATAAAAATGAGGAGCACCTTGACACGTACGATTCTATGAAATTAGATTATATGGCTAAAACTGTCTCATTAGCGTCATTAACTCCGCGCATCGTTGATCATTTAGCCGCGTTATTCCGCCGTGGCGCATTAATTAAGCGTATTCACAGATTTATTAGTTTTACTGGGTCGCAGTTTATGAACACGCTTCAACAATAAGTATATCTTTTCGCATACCTATTCGCATGGACTAACAGAAAGCGACAAATACCTTACCAGAATACTAGAATTTCATCATTTTTCAAAATTTTTTTTTCTTATCACACAAGATAAATCACTATTGTACTTATTTAAATGAACCAAGTTTCTAATCATATCTTGACTTCCAAAGAAGAAAGATTTGTTGGACCATCTCACAGCTCCCATCTTGATATATTTTCTTCCTTTATCAAGTTGGATAATTTATCAATTGGTGTAAGAGGATACCTGAAATAAATAATATATATAAATAAATAAATAATAAGTAATAATATCTACATAAAATAATAAATATATATATTTATAAAAAATAAATATATATAAAAATATATATATATATATATATATAAAAAATAATAATATATAAAAAATAAATATATATATTTATAAAAAA
>NW_006263462.1:232592-234626 GCF_000469605.1 Apis dorsata
ATATATATATTTATAAAATAATAAATTAGAAATGTTAGAAATATATATCATTAAAATTATACGATAATTATAAATTTCTACATTTTCTACAAATTCAGATAACACGCGTAGTCATCATCATCATCATCAATTTTTGAGGAAGCGAAAAGCGAACGATTCTGAAAAGCGAGGCGTCAGATTGATTATCCTATGCATCTCGTCGATCGTTTAAACGCGTCATTACTTGCATCAATTAATCGCACTTGATCGCATATACACGTATATAGATACACGTAGCACCGTAGATGCGTTCGAGGAGACGAGAGAGAGAGAGAGAGAGAGAGAGAGAGAAAGGTTTCTGTGCCGCAACGAAGCCTGTGGGCAACACGACCGTGTATATTCGTTTACTGGTCGAGCTATTGAAATATCTGTGCTTAGCGCTTTGCACGATGCACCTACGCGAGCTTCGAGTTTCGAGGCTGTGATACACGCTGACCCTTGATCCCCCCGTTGAAATAAATCGCACGATTTATCTTGTTTTAGCCCGTGATGGGTTTAAGGATAACGATTCCATTGTGGATTTAATACAGTGTGCGATAAATGTTTGTACAGCGAGGTGGATTAACGTAATTGAAATGGGGACTGAGAATAAGGGCCTGTGACACATTTCGGTTGAAGTTGAAATAACGGTAAGGTATGGTTCTACGATCCCTGTAGATCATTTTAATGCGCGCAGATTGTAGATATTACGATAGAAGGCGATGCGAGAAGCGTGTTTGAAATCTAATGTGAAGATCTGAGGAAGAAGAGAGAAGCTAAAAAGCAATTTTCAGGAAGATATATATATATATATATATATATATATGTTTGCTCATATACGTACGTGATATTCTCTTCATGGCAAAATATTGTTTATTAATTTTCGTAAAGGTTAGAATGCGTAAAGTTGATTGATATTCCTTTTTTTTCCCACTTTTCTTTTATTTCGCATGCTTTAAATTCTTATTTCCGATTATCATTCAACTGTTACACGTTCAATTTCAATTTTGAATTCTCGCATAATTATTTCCAACTCTAATTGCATTGCGAAATTACTTTCTTACGTTTATAGATAATCGACTCCTATATATAGGCGATTACGTATCTTATTCGTATCCCAAATAGTAAAAAACCAATGAATACTGGTTTGAAAAGCTTGTTGAAAACGATCTGCTCGCAGCTAACCCTTTCACAAAACTCGTCCCTTAAATTGTTATTTCTTATTAACGCGCGGACATTTTATTGCTATGGGAATGAATATTTTACCATCGTGAGAAGCACACAGTCGAATTATTCTATCGATTACACACAGCCACTATCAGGAAGGATATTTACCGGAAGAGCTCGCGGAGTCAACGACCTAACATAATCCTCGGAATAATCGCCGTGATTTTTCCATGTTCGTTTCTGCGATTCGTGTGTTGCGCTCGGTGGCACCATTGATCGAAGCGAATACACAACCCGAACGAGCTAACGGCGCTGAAAGGTTAATCATATCTATATACCGGGTGGTCGAGAAACAGATTTGATTCTAAGCAACATATGGGTCATGGGGATGGTCGTCAACATTTGCAAGAAAAGATGTGAAAAAGAATTACTTAACCTCAATAATTATGCAAGTAGTTATCTTTTCTATTTCACTTTGCATTTTTCATTGTTTTTCGTATTACTTATTGAAAATCAATATCCGCCATCATTATCGAGAAATTGTGTCGATACACGTAATTGGCCAAGGTGATCGATAACAGATAGCGCGGGAACATTGAAAGAAAACCGGAACGAGGCCTGATTTCTCGAATCGTATCATCGAACGGATGGGTTATGGTGATCAATGATCGGCCGACAGATCGATCATTCACCAAGCGCAATACACGTACACGCGATTAATAACGAGTAAGAACGTGGCTCACGAAGTTCGCATAAATTCATGGGGTAGCAACCTACTTATCNNNACCTGCTACGCTCGTGAAACGCTATCCCTTTAATATCGTTTTACACGGTACGTAATTATCAAAG